>NW_027493390.1:0-74170 GCF_021521415.1 Bidens hawaiensis | reverse complement strand
CCACCATTGCCATCCCCAACCACCACCACCATCGCTCACCCCGTCACTATCACCATCGTACACCACCGCCGATACAAACCAACACCATAACCCACCTCCACGGTTATCGTCCTCACCACTCCACCACAGTCAACACCACCACCCACACCGTAACCCTCACCACAAACTACCCACTGACCACCGCTGTTACAATCAACCACCACCGCCAATGCTACGAGTCGCCATCACCGTCCACCTCTCCATTATTGCTACTATTTTCATTACACACCGACATTTAGGTATTGTTTTCATTATTGTTTGTTGATTTAAATTTGGGGTTCGGATTGAACTGAGTTTCTTGTCGGATTGTCGGGTAATGGGCGGTTATTGTCCGATTTATCACATAGTTCTTGTTGTCGACAGCTTAGATATTTGTTTGCACGTTTTTCAAGATAGTCTGGTTGTTCGTCTGGTTTGTTCAAGTCAGTTGGCTTGTTTTGTTTTGTTTTGTTAGTTGTGTCAGTTTATCAGTAGTGTCTGTTGTATGTAGTCGAGTCGTGTTAATTGAGCCATTGCTAGTTTGAATATAATTGTTTTGAATTGCAAATTGATTACCCGCCCGTACTCAATCTCCAATCGGGCGGGATAATCTGGTTTTGAGAAATACGCAAAGGGTGTCCCCGAATTTTTCATCTTTATTTATTTTTATTCTTATTTATCTTTTTTATTATTTTAATATTATTTTATTAGGTGGGACGACCGCAGCCGAAATGATATGCGGTTGTCACCACATTGACCGTTGACATGTCTAACTTACATGTTTGATTTTGCAGATATGTCTAACGCTCAGGAGTCTTCTCGCGCCACCAGGCGCAAGAGACAGAGGTCTCAATGCGCGGGCCACCGTGGTTCTATCGCAGCTACTCAGGGTGACCCCGAGGCACCCCCTGTCATGCAGCGGAGGGACCCTCAGGTCATACATTACGATCGTCATGAGGTACCGATTAACCCTGACATCGACCCTGAGGAGATCATGGGTGATGGACGCCGCACACATCACCAGGTGCTGAGGTTCAGGATTCTTACAGATGAGTACACGAGGCTGGACAGGATCCGGCGGATGGAGCTGTTGCACCACCGGTCATTCGATTGGACGTTGCTGCGGGATTTAGGCATCGATGTCCAAGTACGTGGATTGTTGACTGGTCCCTGGGAGGACGTGCTCGCGTGTGACTCGATTCAGTATGTCAAGCTCACACGCGAGTTTCATTTACGCCCACGAACTTTTTGGAGCCACAAGCGGTGTCATTTTCGCTGAGACGGCATCTGTTTGAGATGTTCGTCCCTGACTTCGCTGTGGCAACCGGATTTAATACAGCCGAGCAGGTTCGGGGTGCTGATTTCCTGCAGAGTTTTCGTGGTTACATGACACATACTCAGCAGCCCCGTGAGCATTGGCTCACGGAGGACCAGCTTGGCTGGTATTGGGCGGAGATCGCCGATGGGGCCAACTCCAGCGCTTTAGTGGAGTCGTCCATTAGAGACCCCGTCCATCGCTACATCCATAGGGTCGTTGCTTGCACCATCGTGGGCCGACATTCAGGCCACGATACGTGCAGCAACCTTGATCTCTTGTGTTTACAGTCTATCATTGGCCGCCGATCGGCAAATGTGGCGATGCTCCTGCTTACGTCGTTCGCACGAGGGCGCACTTTATAGGGGTCCTCGGCATTCTTATCTTTAGGGCCTTATATCATGAGGATCGCCCAGCGACTCGGGGTGTTCGTCCGTTATCCGGTCGGTTATTTCACTCCTGGACCAGCTATGGGGGTGTTCAGATTAGGGGAGGCACGTCAGGCCAGGATCGTCGACATGTATGATCCACTAGCATTAGTCCCGGTTCGACAGGGTCCACAGGTGCCACCACCAGAGGGATCAGATGTTGCCGTTTCACTACAGAGGGGGATCCCGACTCATCGACAACGTGCACCGATCCCACACATCATGCGACCTCAACAGCAGCATCTGTTGAGGCAGGAAGCATCATCATCATCACAGCCACCACCGCCGCAGCCGCCTGTCACACTCGCGATGATCTATCAGCAGCAGCAGCAGATATTGGAGGAGGCTCGAGCCGAGAAGGAGGAGGCTCGAGCCCATCGACAGGAGGTTCGGGCCGAGATGGAGGAGGCCCGAGCACACAGACGGGAGACGAGGGCCCACCTGGCACAACATGATGATTATTTTCGTTTATTGTTTGTCTCTTCCCAAGTACCCGCTCCCACAGTCATTGATTATCACAGTGGAGCAGCCTGTGGGCCCGCAGGATGATATTGCTGATGATCTGCCAGTGCAGTAGCTTTTGGTTACCTTTTTACTTTAAAATGTTTTTTATTCTCATGGTCTATATTATATTAATATTATATTATTGGAAATATTGTATGGGTAACCAGTTGGGTGTCTATATTTATATATCATTTTATTGCTGTTGTGCTTGATTTATTTGTATATTATGTTATAATCGAACTTTGTGGGTGTTGTTCACTATAAACCCTCACAAGACCCCACTCGTCCTCCCGGGCTACCGGGAGGTTTACAGGGCTTGTTGCATATGCTAAATGCAATCGTGATTCCTACGAAAGTGAGTTAGGTCTTTTAACGTTTTAACTTGTTTAACAAAATTTATTATGAAAACGACTTAATTTGGCTCGGTAACTATTTTAATAAAATCAATCGAAAATCAATTTTTTTATAACTCTTAAAAGACCTAAGTCTTACACTTGTGAGAAGCTTGCTTCTACACGTCTCGAGATTTTGCAGGTTCGGTTGTCAGTTTGGTACTTGGTCGAGACGAAAGCATACGAGTGTTTATGAGAGTTTACGAGCCGACTGGTCCTTTTCCAGTCTCATTGATATCAGGTGATTTTAGTTTCATAATTTATTTTGTTTTCTTATTTTAAATGTTAAAAGTGTAATTGTATAGTTGCTAGTAGAACCGTCACATTTGAGACCCAAATTTTTAAAATTGATTAACAGTCAAAAAGTCAATTTCAACCCCGCCCCTCAAATTTTCATGTACTGTTTAACTATTTTAACATTGAGGACAATGTAAACCTCAAGTGTGGGGATGGGGGAAATTTGAAAATTTTAACTCGATAGTACCTCGAAGAGTGTTCAGAAACCAAAGTTATTAACTGTTAATTATTGCCATTAATGCCAAGTTATAGGTTTCTTGTCATGGTTGGTGTTTCAGCTTCTCAATAGTCTTACTCACAAATGTTTTCATAACGAGAAGTTCAAAATGGGGTCGTTTAGGCGGGGATAACGAGTAATGGGGACAGGTACACATGTTTAGATTGGCAACTTTATTCCTCCGGTACGTGTGTGAGTTGACCACATATATATAATACACATATAATATATAGTACACACATGTCATTTGAGTGCTTTCATAGATGTTCATGGATTACGGGATCGTAATTGGAAAAATGCAAAAGTGATAGAGGCAACTAGGTTAAGCCTCATCTGGTTGAGCGTGAGTGTGGGTACTGGGGGATTGGGCCTCATACATTATACATATGAACGTGGGTAATGAGAGGGGCGGGGGTTGGTTCCCTTAGAAAACATTTCTTGGACCTGTTTTTCAATTGATTAACCGCGACATTATGTTACAAGATGATCCGGCTTAATAGGTTTCTTTGTATTTGTTTTTGTTTTTGTATTTGTAGTTATTTCAGTATCAAGCATCACGTTTATTATACTTAAAAAATAGCAAAAAGCCAAAAAGTTGTCTGTTTATATTCAATTACTTAATTAGTAGTTTATGTAAATAAAAGAAAGTGTGAATTCAGTTTGTATGTTCGTTTTGTTTATTTAGATGTTTTGTAATAAGCCGGGTCGTATCGTTTGAGCTACTTAAAAATTTCCCTTCCATACCCTTACACCTAGCCCCGTTACAACCCTTTTTAAGTCCTCTTGATTTGCATTTGTGTCAAAGCAGTTTTATGGATGGACAGCTATTTATGAGTGATTCTGAGAGCAGAGTGATACTAGCACATCTTTTGCTAGTCCAGATATTAAACCGAGAGGAGAGTTGTTATATTATGAGGGGTATGAGCATATTTGCCTTAACCGGAAACAAAGTACATTTGTCTGGGCGGCTCTATTGTTTTTATTATAGCACTTAACCGTATTTGTGGGATATCAATCTAAAAAAGTGTCAGTCTGGGAAAATGGGTATGACCTTAAACCTTACTAGTATTATTGGCGATAATCTACATACCTATGATGGAGGTTGATGTTTGCTTTAGAGTTTGCTTGAGGGCAAACAAAAGATAAGTCTGGGGATGTGATGGTTGGTTAATTTGTATATGTTTTAGTTCGTTTATTATTTAGTTTTAATCGTTTATTTTAGAAACTTCGATACTTCATACGTGTATTATTGGATTTCAGGTCACAGGCGTTAAAGTACTTAAGTTGGACCTGCTGATGCATGCATTGAAGACCCGGGATGTCCAGCACGGAAAACGAGACATACAAACAAAGTTTGCTGGTGGCATGTCCCATCGCGCCATGCGATGGGCATGGCTGAAGACCCATCACGTGGCGCGATGGGGTTTAAATGAAAGATTGGCAACAGGGGTCCATCGCGATACGCGATGGGCCATTGAAGCCCCCATCGCGTATCGCGATGGGGTGTGCAGACGGGAACTAGGGTTTAAATTATATTTTTCATCACAAACAACCCTAAGTCCGTTTTTATCAAGAAGAGGTGATTCCAGCAGTCCAAGGAGGCGATTTTCACCACCATAGCTTGTGCCAAGACCTTACACATGATGCATATCATCCGTATTGAAGATTTAACGATGTCAAGGCTCACCTAATCTCCTAGAATCTAACCCGGGATGTATAGTTTGTAATCTTTACAGTTTTTCTCATGTGATTAAGAACACTCTTGTATAATTATTGATGATTGATATATGATTATTGATGTTTGGTATTTCTGTGTGTTCAATCGGTTTAGGTTTACGTTAGTCTAAACGATTTGTTACCAGTTGCTAGATAATTGATCATATGACTGTTTGGTCAGATTGAATACGATAAAACATACATTGCCCTTAACTGAGTCACACTGGCAAGGACTGTTTGATAACCAATGTCGTGTGTAAAGTGATTGTTGATGTCTAAGGTTTTGTCATATTGATCAGTTTGTAGTTAATCGTTAATAATTAATCTATTAGGTTGCATGAGATAACTGTATGTTGCTTACTTGAATTCCCAGGTGTGATTTGCTTTGTTAATTGCTTGAAACTTGTTTACTCGTTTGCTTGTTTAATTCTAAATTCAAATCATTGCTTGTGTGATCAGCACTAAAAACCAGTTACTTCATAATATTAAATCTGTACACAAATCACATTGACCACATACTCCTGGTGGATACGATACCTTACTTATCCTATCTAGGTAGTTTAATTAGGTTTTTGATTGACTTGGCTTCTTGTAACATCCTAAAATTTATAATGTTGAATAAAGAAAGTTACGTTTAGTGATTTCCGCGTTATTAATTAATTAATATCGAGTAAAGAACGGATCATGGATTTAGATTAATTGAGATGGGTTAAATGAGAATGAGCTTTAGGTCCATGGGCTTTAAGGGAAATAAATATCCCCTAAACCAACCTAAAACCCTAAACCCTCATTTCATTTCCATCATAATCTCTACACACTCCAAAACACACACACAACACACACCGCCATATACGGCCGGCGGCCGAGGGAGAGAAACGAGCAAGATCCGAGAGAGAGTAAACGATTAGTTATGATTAAACAAGTTAAACGAGATCCAAACGAGCACAAAAGGTATGTTCTTGACCTTTAAAGTTTATGTTTTATTGAATGTCCTTAAGCTTAAAGATCCAAGCTTTATAGTATATACGGGATATATATACAAACGAAATGGTTAGGGAACGTTAGTGGGTGATGTCGGACCATAACAAGGGTATTAAAATCGCCAAAATGCTTGATAAAAACCAAACCCGTAGCTGAACTGGGCAACTTCGCCTGCGAACTGGGCAACTTCGCCTGCAAACTGATAACTTCGCCTTCAAAGCTTAACTTCGCCTTCAAAGCTTAACTTCGCCTTCAAAGCTTAACTTCGCCTACGGCCAAGTTCGCCTAGCTGGTAACTTCGCCTAAAGCTAAGTTCGCCTAAGGTTTAACTTCGCCTAAAGCTAAGTTCGCCTAAGGTTTAACTTCGCCTAAAGCTAAGTTCGCATAAGGTTTAACTTCGCCTAAAGCTAAGTTCGCCTAAGGTTTAACTTCGCCTAAAGTCAAGTTCGATTAGAAAATAAATTAAAAACCTAATGGAAAATGTGTTAAGACAGTTAATGTAAATAAAATTTTTCCAAGCTGACCAGGTAGCTCGACCCCAGCCAGGGGCTCTGCCCCTTGGACCCTGCTGCCGCCCCTAGACCCCGCTGCCAGGGGCGCTGCCCCCGGACCCCCGTTCATTGTGGGTTGTATAAAGATAGAAATACAACATGATTAGTAGTAGTTAAATGATACATGTAAATATTATACAGTTAGCCGTGCACAGCTCAAGAAGGGAATAACGATTAACGGAGAGCGTAACAGGATTCAAGTGAGTTTCTAGCCCCATTTATGTGTTATGTTTTCGGGGCTGTGTGCATACTCGATTGTTGTTAATACATTTATCCTAAGTGATAAGTGTATGCCATATGTGATATATGTGATGGATATGACTGATTGCTTGTCGGTACGCGAACGATCTTCGGATATTGCGCGTACTGTCAGGTCAAAAATAAAGGTACGAATATTATATATCGAAGATGTATGAACATTACAAATGTTCTTATGCTATAATGTAATTATTGTATATGTGAAGTATGTGTATACAGGTACACGAATGGTATGTGAGTTCTACGTTCGACATAGTAAGTTAGGATGGCAAATCCCTCTAGCTTTTGTCGGACATAGACTCGGCTGGTGATGGCGTAGTTAAGGACTGCGGGCCTTATACGTAATGTAGATGATAGATGTAAACGTAGATAAGGACGGTGGGCCTTATACGTGTTACAGATAATAGACGACAACGTAGTTAAGGACTGCGGGCCTTATACGTAAAGTAGATGATAGATGTAAACGTAGATAGGGACGGTGGGCCTTATACGTGTTACAGATAATAGACGACAACGTAGCTAAGGACTGCTGACCTTATACGTATTATAGATAGGCATCAGCATAGGAAAGGACTGTGGACCTTATACGTGCTGTATTTGTATTGTGGTAGCATAGGGGAGGACTGCGGACCTCGTACGTGCTATGGTTTAGGTTGCAACATAGGGAAGGACTGTGGACCTTGTACGTGTTATGGATGTAGGATGGTATAGGGAAGGACTGCGGACCTTGCACGTACCATAAATGGTGAACATAGGTAAGGACTGCGGACCTTTTACGTGTTCACGACCTTGAGTACAGGTATAGACGGCGGACTATGAACGTACTCTCGGTAGACTGAGGTTAGTGATTGTAGATATGTATGTATGTATGGTAGTAAGTATGTATGTAGAACAGAAGGGTAACTAGTTAGGTATGGATATGTATCTTCGGATATGTATGTATGTGTATGTATTGTATGGCGTCCGATTAACTAGAACTCACTCAGCGTAGCTGACTTTTAGTATGCACGCAGGTGAGTAGAATGAGAAAACTAGCTTGAGCAGGCACATGGTGGGCGAATAGGAGACTGGCATTTGAAGACTCAAGATGTTTTAATGTAATTGACGTTTATTTTGAAAGACAAGAATGTTTAATTAAGGCAAGTTTTGGATTGTTGTAACGTTTCATGAAAGTTTTTATATTCCGCGAAAGTTTTAATGAACTCTGATTTGTAAGAACTGTGTTTATGAGTAAATACGACGCTAAAGTAAGGCTACCGGGTTCGGGGCCTTACACTTCTCTGTCCAAGGGAGAACACTAATCTCTTCCCAGCTGCATCCGCACCAACGGGATATCCTAACCCGCAAAATTCAATGATGGATGAGCTGAAGAATGAGAAAGTAAAAAAAAAGAGAATAGGAAAGAAGATACTTAAGAAATGTGACAAGATGAAAAATCTTGTTAAAAAGTGGATTAAGGATTAGGAATCGTTGTTATGTACTGTTGCTGACTGTTATGTAAATAAATAATGTATTATAAATAAAGTTTGTCTTCTCCTGAATCTTGTTTTATTCATGTAACAGCATGTCTAAAGCCAACAGTAATCAAGAAGTATAAATAAATAATAAAAAAAAGATCGTTGAAGAAAACATAGTCAAGTCAACAATAAAGAAAAGACTGTAGCAGAGAACATTCAAGCTATATCGAAAGACTATGTGCTCGGTATTCGCGATAAAAGAAGTTGTAACACCACTCTCTGAATTAATGAAAAATGATCCAAGCCGAACCGCTTCCTAATCTAATAAATGGGGAAGTCGGAGCAAAAGTGAAACTGCTAATTCAAAGAAGGAACCAATAAAAGAAACAGAAAAGAAAGAGAGTAAGAAAAAGGAAAGTGAGAAAAAGAAAGAAGCAAGTGATGAAAGCTCAACCATTGAAAACGACCTCCATGATAAAACAAAGAAACTTAAAATACACGAAGGTTGTGATTTCAAAGTATTCAAGGTTTATAATCACAAAGAGTTCCATGGGGATAAGGGATCGATATATACCCTCCGATGGTTGGAGGAAATGGAATCGATTGTACTAATTAAATGTACGGAAATAGAGAAAGTGCAGTATACCTCCCATATGTTCAAGGGGAGGCATTAGAAGGGTGGAATACCCTAATCGGAATCAACGGAAAGTGAGAAAGTGAAATATACCTCCCGCTGAAAACTTATACAATCTAGACAGGGCAATGTTTAAAGCCATGATATTAAAGAAGTTTTTCCCAATTAATGAAATGGATCAAATGCAAACTAAACTCTGGAATCACAAAGTTGTGGGAACAAATCTCAAGGAATGTAACACCAAATTTCTTGAGTACTGCAGAATTGTCCCTCACTTGGTCACTCCTGAAATTAACAAAGTGACACAATACATCTACGGGTTACCAATAGAAATCCATGATTTGGTTCATTCACATATGCCGTCTTCAACGGAATCTGCTATGGAGTTGGCTGGATACCTGATGGATGGGATGATTAGAAACCGTGATGAGAGAAGAGGGATAACGGAAGAACGATTGTGGGAAGGAAGGTGAAGAAGGTTGAGAAGAAACGTGAAGGGGCGTTAGTGTATAGTCGCCATGTGTGCAAATCTTGCGGGAGGAGACATTTCTGTAGATGTCTTCGACCAACCAACACTGTTATATATAACTTTTGCAAGAGACCAGGTCATGTGGACACAGACTGTAAGAAGAAGGCAGTAGTGTGTTTCGACTATGGTGAGAAGGGACACTTTAGCAATGAGTGTCCGAAGAAAAAGCCAACGACAGCGTCAATTGGTGAAAGTGACAGCGGTACCAAGAACGAGGCCAAGAAAGGAAACGCATGTGTCTTTATGCTGGATACGCATAAGGCAGCAGACATACCGGACGTGATCAATTGTACGTTTCCTATTAATAATGTTTATGCTAGGGTATTATTTGACTCGGGTGCAAATCAAAGTTTTATTGATTATAAATTCTGTAGTCTATTAAATGAACTCTTAGTTAATTTAGAAAAAAAATATGAAGTCGAAACTGCTGATGGAAATGTGAGTAGAATAACTGAAGCTTTAAATAACGCCACAATTTCGTTAGCCGATCACATCATACCTATACAACTGTTACCTATGATGTTAGCAGGTTTTGATGTAGTTCTCGGTATGGACTGGTTATCCACTAATCAAGCCCGTATCTTATGTAATGATAGAGCCATTGACATTCGAACATCTAACAATAAAACCATTCGTATCACTGGAGAAAAAGAAGCGGGAAAAGTAGGAATCATCTCTAAGATAAAAGCAAGTAGTTGCTTAGGTAAGGGTCGCCTTGCATTCATGGCCTGTATAACTAAATAATCCGACCCAAAAAGATGAAAGAGGTGCCAATCGTGTCCGAATTCCAAGATGTATTTCCTGACGAGTTACCAGGAGCCCCGCCAGATAAAGGGGTAAAGTTTAGGATTGACCTCATGCCGGGAACGTCACCAATAGCTAAGTCTCCTTATAGACTAGCACCCACAGAAATGAAAGAATTAAAGAAGCAGTTAGATGAGCTTTTGAAAAAAGGGTTTATACGACCGAGTTCGTCACAACGGGGAGCTCTAGTTCTATTCGTAAAGAAAAAGGACGGGTCGATGAGGATGTGTATAGATTATAGAGAGCTGAATAAGGTTACGATCAAGAACAAGTATCCACTTCCAAGAATCGCCGATTTGTTCGACCAGCTTCAAGGAGCAAGTTGTTTTTCGAAAATTGATCTTAGATCGGGATACCATCAGTTGAAAGTACAAAAAGAAGATATACCCAAAACAACATTCAGAACCCGATACGGACATTATGAGTTCACCGTGATGCCTTTTGGACTCACTAATGCTCCGGCAGCTTTCATGGACATGATGAATCGTATTTGTAAACCATATCTTGACAAGTTTGTTATCGTCTTCATTGATGACATTCTTGTTTACTCAAAATCCAAAGACGATCATCAAGTTCAACTCAAAATCATACTTGAAACCCTAAGAAACGAGAAATTGTACGCCAAATTCTCCAAATGTGAATTCTGGTTGTCCGAAGTTCAATTTCTTGGTCATGTTATAAATGAGAAGGGTATACAAGTAGATCCAGCTAAGATAGAAGCCATTACCAAGTGGGAGAAACCCAAGACACTGACTCAAGTCAGAAGTTTCCTAGGCTTAGCCGAATATTACCGAAGGTTTATTCAAGACTTCTCCCGAATAGCCGTTCCATTAACTTCACTCACGAGAAAGACAATTAAGTTTGAATGGGGACCGAAGAAAGAAGAAGCATTCGAAACACTCAAACAAAAGTTAACCAATGCACCTATCTTGGCTTTGCCAGAAGGACTAGAGAACTTTACCATTTACTGTGATGCTTCGCACACAGGAATGGGATGTGCTTTGATGCAAGGAAAGAAAGTAATTGCTTATACTTCAAGACAATTAAAGGTTCACCACACACGAACTTGAATTAGGCGCTATAATTTTCGCGTTGAAATTATAGCGACATTACTTGTATGGTATTAAGTTCATTGTATACACTAATCACAAAAGTTTAAAGCATATATTCGATCAAAAGGAATTGAATATGAGATAAAGGCGTTGGATGGAAACGCTTAATGACTATGACTGTGAGATCATATACCATGAAGGAAAGGCGAAAGTTGTGGCTGACGCCTTAAGTAGGAAGGAACATGAGAAACCAAAGAGAGTCCGAGCTCTTAGGTTGGAACTTAAAATAGATTTAGCCAGTCAGATAAAAGAAACTCAGAAATTGGCACTGGAAGAAGGAAACATTAAGGCCGAAAAAGAGAACGGTACCATTGATCAAGTGATTAAAGGAAGTGATGAAATACTTAGACTCAGTACAAGGATTTGGGTACCAATGGTCGGAAGTTTAAGAGAAAAGATTCAAGAAGAAGCACACAAATCAAAGTGTATGATGCATCCAGAAAGTGACAAGATGTATCACAATCTAAAAGATGATTACTGGTGGATCGGTATGAAGAAAGATATTGCTCTATATGTTTCTACATGCCTGACGTATTCAAAAGTAAAAGCCGAACATCAAAAGCCGTTAGAATTACTACAACAACCGGAAATCCCGATATGGAAATGGGATATGATAACTATGGATTTCATCATGAAGTTACCTAAAACTTCTCGCCAAAATGATGCGATCTGGGTTATTGTAGATAGACTTACTAAGTCTGCCCATTTTATTCCGATACAAGAAACATTTAGTATGGATAAGTTGGCACACTTATATGTCGAAAACATAGTATCCTTACATGGTGTGCCGCTATCCATCATTTCTGATAGAGATAGTCATTTCACCTCAAATTTTTGGTTAAGCTTCCAAAAAGCAATGGGGACTCGATTAAACTTAAGTACCGAATACCATCCCCAAACTGATGGCCAAAGTGAACGTACAATTCAAACCTTAGAAGATATGCTTCGTGCCTGTGTCATTGACTTAGGAGGAAGTTGGGACACTCATCTTGCTTTAATGGAATTCTCGTATAACAACAGTTATCATACGAGTATCCAAATGGCACCATTTGAAGCATTGTATGGGCGTAAGTGTAGAACACCTGTATGTTGGTGTGAAACAGGTGATAGTCAGTTATCAGGGCCCGAAATTGTTCAGAGAAACATTGATCAAGTTATACAACTCCGTGAACGATTGAAGGCAGCAAGAGATAGGCAAAAGAGTTATGCGGATAATCGCCGCAAGCCATTAGAGTTCAAAGAAGGCTATAGAGTATTATTGAAAGTATCGCCTTGTAAAGGTGTAGTAAGGTTTGGGAAGAAAGGGAAACTGAGTCCACGCTTTGTGGGACCATTTAAGATACTTGATAGAATCGAACCAGTTGCTTACCGATTAGAGTTACCCGATGAAATGAAAGGCATTCACGATGTGTTTCACGTATCCAATCTACGCAAGTGTTTAGCTGACGAAACTCTTGCCATGCCATTAAAAGATGTCAAAATCAACGAGAAACTTAAGTTTGTGGAACAACCGATTCAAATAGAAGATAACATGATCAAGTTTCTCAAGCACAAACGACTCAAGCTTGTGAAATTCAAATGGGATTCAAGACGAGGACCCGAGTATACGTGGGAGCTCGAGTCAGAAATGAAGAAAAAGTATCCCTATCTATTCCAATAAATCTCGAGGACGAGATTATTCAAAAGGTGGGGAAGATGTAACAACGCGTCTTTAACCTAATAAAAATTTAATCAAATATACTAACTTAAGAAAGTATAGGGACCAAAATTATAAAATCTAAAAATCCATCCATTGCGATACGCGATGGGATAGGCATTAAGCCCATCGCGTAGCGCGACGGACTTGCACAACAACCCAGATTTGGGCGGTGTAGCGATACGCGATGGCTCAATTCAAATGACCATCACGTAGCACATTGCCCTTGTTGAGTCATTAGGACACGTGTCCAACCAAGTGTCAACACATGGCACAATATGACAAGCCACGTGTCATAAGCAGATAAGACGGCGACTTATTGCGGCGTCGCGATACACGACGGGGTAAAGAAAACCCATCACGTATCGCGATGGGGGGAAGATTCTGCATACAAATAGAGGGTTACGGGATTGAGCCTCATTCATCCCATTACACCTTCACTTTCACACACATAAGCGTAGAGAAACGTGCCATGTTTTCGTAGCAAGCCGACGTGCCTTTATCTCGAAGTCCGTGCAAGAATAGAAGTTATAATCAAGTAGCAATCACATAACCGAGTAGATCAAGATCCTGCCTTTTTGTTATTATCATTCTAAGTATCTGATCTAAGGTAGGAGTTATGTTTAAGTTATTTGAATTATAGCGTGGACAATCAATCAAGGCTATGGCCTTTAACCTTGAAAGTATTTTGTAAACATTCACATTCATAAATGAGTTTTCATAAACGTTACTTCATAGCAAAGTAATGTTAACCAAAGATATATTTTGACGGGCGTATAGTAAACTGTAAGGGTGATATCACTAGTAATAAGTTTCTTTCCTAAGGAAAAGTAATTCGTACAAATCCCAATCAACCGAGGGACCCGTGTAGTTACCTGGAGAAACTTACCAATGTGTTATAATCTATTAAGCCAAAGCATGCTAAATCAAACGCCACATAAAAACTAAGTGTTTTCATTCACGATCAAAGATAAACGATTTCAAGGTTAAGTTTAGCAATCATAGCTTAATTAAAACACCATTCAGGTATTTATACAAACCTATTTATGTATAGGTTAAATATCATTCTCAATCATTCACAATCAAGGTTTTCCAACACCGACGGTACAGGTGAATATGTTAACCTTTTCAATAAATCAATCAAAACATATTTATACTCGATAAGATGAACGGGTGTTTATCTTAAAGAGTCAGTCAACGATTTCATGAGATTACATGATCTCTAAAACGTTATAATACAAAGTAGAGAATAAAATTAACTCAGACCGAATATGCATGTGTCTGGATCCAAACATAACTGTTAAACCTAATCAGTCAAAGGCTAGGTAGGTGCAGGCTAAACGGTCATGACTAGTTCTCTGTTCAGGGCCTTGTGGCTCGAAGAATACAGTTATGTGTGTAGGGCAGTGGTACATATACCGGAAGTAGAAATGTTTCCGCTGAGATTGTCAAGAAAACTATATTTGTATTGTGATGTCATTCAAATGTTTTATAGAGTCATACGTGTTCACCAGCATATAGCTGACGTATTTTTCCAACTCGTTGAAGGTAATTATCATAAGTAGTATTAGCAAGGATTGGAGTCTTAATGAAGATAGAAGCGCGTACAAGATGGCCCAGTTTTTGATAACTAAAATACTTGTAATATGAAACCAATATTTTGTAAACTAATACTTGGGTATTTAATTCCCGAGTAAATTTTCAATGTAAATTAATATTATATTCAAACCTAAAGTCTTCCGCTAAAATTAACCTATAACTCTGATATATTTACAAAACAGGTACCAACTTGTGGTCACACGCCTAGGCCCTAAGTCGGGGTGTGACATAAAATTTTCTCATATGTGTTTGAACTCACGAATATATGTATTTTTCTTAATTTTCACCAAACATTTTGTATAAATATTACAAACATCAAACATGGATAATTTCTATTATATGTATCTTGAACATTATAATTATAATTCATATGTATAACGATTTACTATATTAACTATTTGTCATTTATTTATATGATTTTTGTGTAGTATAAATTGGTTTTAGCAATAAGAGATCGATATTTAGTTTTCAATATTTTCTTTCATAACTCAGACTAAAACGCTTTTGATATATATATTTTATGGCTTAATTTATACTTTTTTTTTTCCAAATTAGATTCGTAACAACTATATGTATTATCATATTCATTATTTAGACAACTATATGGAGTTTATCCATTACAATAAATAAACGACTTTAAACTGTTGAAATAATGCAAGTAAGAGTTGTCTATTTTCATGTTGAATACTTTGCAGTCTCATAGAGCCTAAAACGACAGCCGCAATATTTCTCCGTCCTCTCAACATGTGCTTCAATGTTCTCTTAAACAAGAAATTTTATTGGCTAGGAGAACTAACCTATACCACAAATAACAATTAAATGAAAAAGAAACGGGTTTTAATCCACCGGTCCCACCCAAAAGTTGCAACTTGCTATTTTTGTTAACAATTTGACATCGAATAAAAAATGAGCTCCTCTTTTAGTCATCCGCTTGCCATTATAGCCTTGTTTCTAAATTTTAAATGACCCACCAAGTCATCCACACAAAATATCTTGTGTTCTATTAAACAATATCGAATTATTGATCCATTCACACAAGGGCGTGCATAAATTGAATAAAAATGTACTAAAATAAAAGCTGACGGTTTTATTTTAAGTTTTTATAAAATCGAACTAAATTTGTAAAATTTAATTACTTAACTTTAATTAATAGTAAATTGCAATTTTGACCCATGTTGTTTACGTCTAATCGCTTATTCAGCCCCAAATGGAACTTTCATGCGAATGAGCCCCCGACGTTTAAATTTGTTTAGCGGTTGTGATAATTTTCATTTCTTTTATTTTTCTTTTCTTTCTTTTTTTATCACTTTTATTTTATAGATTTGGTTAAAACAGTAAGTAAATAACCAAGTAATTTATTTATTTATTATTTATTACAATGTATATTTTCTAATTATTTTTAATTAACTAGTTTATTTTTGTTAGTTTGAACATTTTCTCACTTTTAGCTTATAGATTTCTTTAAAAATTTAATTATTAATTAATTAAACAACTTATTTGTTTTAAAAAAAATTAACGCTTTCTGTGATTTATTTATTTTCGTTTGTTTGATTGAGCTATTCACTGTTATTATTTTTATAACTATTATGATTTTTTATACTATTTTTTAAATATTAGAAAATTATTCTGAGTTTTAAGTTTATTTGGTAGTCATACACTCGATCTTGAAGTCTTGTTATCAGTCCAACAAGGGTTCAATTAATGCCATTATCAGCCATTATTATATATAATAATTTATAACTTTTGTGGCAAAGTCCCTACCTAGTTATTTTGTTGCACCTTATTGGTGGTATTTTGTTTTAGTCTTGGTCCGTAATGTACGTAACAAAAATAGACAGACAATTAATTTTGTTTTGTTTTAGTTATGGTATCGTAATGAACGTGATGGAAACCGACTGAATTAGCGTAAACTTACCATATTTCGTTTTAGTTCTAGTATCATAACGAACATAACGAGAACCAACCAAATAGTTTTAGTTTCGGTACCGTAATGAACGTGACGGAACCCGGCCGAATTCGCATAGACTGACCACCTCACGTACGGTATCGATAACAATTGTGTTTGACCAATTATCGAGTTTTACTGACAGATGCTACCCTATTGGTCCACCTCAATATTTATTTTTTTGTTTTATTTAATTTGTTGTTATAATTCTGATAGAATAAGACGTATATGTAACCGAAACTAGTCGAATTCGTGTCGACTTACCATCTCAACCCTTGAGATCAACTACGCTTGGGTTTTACCCCTGATCGAGTTTTACCAACCTATCCAAGCAACACGCCTGGTAAATGTCACTCCCCGACCAAAGGTGGCGGACATGCCACGGCGTAACGTATTGATTTGACAGTAGCTCAAAAGACACTAATTAAAGCGACAATAAATATTTAATTTCATTAACATTAAACACGTACACAAGTTCAATAAATATAACAATTACATCATATATTTGTGTTAAATAATATCCTAAGGTCAAACTATTGTTTTCAATCTTGAATAATATCAACTACTTGTACTTGTAACATGTATGGAAATAGAGTTTGTCAACACGAATGTTGGTGAGAGTACATAAGTTTAGTTGATATATATATATATATATATATATATATATATATAGATAAAAACCACAATTCATATGCTAATGTTGAGCATTACAATTGCTATGAAATGTAAACAACTAAATAGATGTGGACCCGTTTCTATTGATACAAAATCAATGTACTTGGATAAATGTATGATCATACTATATGAGAATAGATGAGGATGAGATACCAACCACCCAACATAAAATAAACACTAAAGCACATAGAGCATATTCATAGATCATGCAATCGTCACAAATAACAGATGATGAATTAATTTTGAATAAATATGGTCAAAACATAAGTAATTTAAATACGGTATACATGCTACCCCCAAAATGTTTAAAAGATAAAAAGGGGTATGTAAACTCACCTTAACGGGCAGATTAATGAAGATGAGAAAAAAGACGAAGCTAGAATAGAAACGGTCTAACTCCTCGGGATACGTCAACGAGAGGTCCTAGTTGTTTAAAGATAACATTAATTAACTTTCATAAATATTAACAAGACTTATACGCAAAGTCCCTATTGAACCATTTTGTTGCACCTTATCGGTGGTATTTTGTTTTAGTCTTGGTCGGTAATGTACGTAACAAAATCGACCGACAATTAATTTTGTTTTGTTTTAGTTATGGAATCGTAATGAATGTGACGTAAACCGACTGGATTAGCGTAAACTCACCATGTTTTGTTTTAGTTATAGTGTCATAACGAACATAACGAGAACCAACCAAATAGTTTTAGTTCCAGTACCGTAATGAACGTGACGGAACCCGGCCGAATTCGCATAGACTAACCACCTCACGTCCGGTATCGATAACAGTTGTGTTTGACCAATTATCGAGTTTTACTGACAGATGGCACCCCATTGGTCCACCTCAATATTTATTTTTTTGTTTTATTTAATTTGTTGTTATAGTTCTGATAGAATAAGACGTATATGTAACAAAAACCGACCGAATTCGTGTCGACTTACCATCTCAACCCTTGATATAAAAAACGCTTGGGTTTTACCCCTGATCGAGTTTTACCAACCTATCCCAGCGCAACACGCCTGGTAATGTCACACCCCGACCAAAGGCGGCAGAACATGTCGGGGCATAACGTATTGATTGGATAGTAGCTCAAAAGACACTAATTAAAACGATAATAAATATTTAATTTCATTAACATTAAACACGTACAGAAGTTCAATAAATATAACAATTACATCATATATTTGTGTTGAATAATATCATGAGGTCAAACTATTGTCTTCAATCTTGAATAATATCAACTACTTGTACCTGTAACATGTATGAAAATAGAGTTTGTCAACACGAATGTTGGCGAGAGTACATATGTTTTAGTTGATATATATATATATATATATATATATATATATATATATATATGTAATATATATATATATGTATATGTGTATATATATATGTATATGTGTATATATATATGTATATGTATATATATATAGGTATTGGATCATTTCAGAAGTTTTTTTATAGCGATAAATGCGAGAAGTGAATGTGTAACTCCATTAATCCCTAATTTCACTCATTTTCTTATGTGTAGGTGCGTTTTGCAGGTGCATATGTATGTGTGTAGGTACGTATGTTTGTATATGTGTATGTATGTTTGTAAGTGTGTAGGTACATAGGTTTGAATGTGTAATTAAGACATAAATACAACCAACTTACATATATGTATGTAACATCATATGAAAGGGAGTGAAATTAGGGATTAATGGAGTTATACATTCACTTCTCGCTGTAATATCACTTCTCGCAAGATCCATCCCCTATATATATATATATATATATATATATAAACCACAATTCATATGTTAATGTTGAGCATTACAATTTCTATGAAAATGTAAACAACTAAATAGATGTGGACCCGTTTCTATTGATACAGAATCAATGTACTTGGGTAAATGTATGATCATACTAGATGAGAATAGATGAGGATGAGATACCAACTACCAAACATAAAATAAACACTTAAGCACATAGAGCATATTCGTAGATCATGCAATCGTCACACATGATAGATAATGAATTGTGTTTGAATAAATGCGGTCAAAACATGAGTAATTTAAATATAGTATACATGCTACCCCCAAAATGTGTAAAAGATAAAAAGGGATATGTAAACTCACCTTAACAGACAGATTAACGAAGATGAGAAAAAAGACGAAGCTAGAATAGAAACGCTCTAACTCCTCGGGATACGTCAACGAGAGGTCCTAGTTGTTTAAAGATAATATTTATTAACTTTCATAAAAATTAACAAGACTTATAACGAATTTTGGGATTTGAATGGGTATTAAGTAAAATTGTATTTAAAGTATTTTAAGTTTAACTAAGCTTATTATTTTTATTATGTTAGATTTATAAAATAATATTGCACTTAACAATGAATATCAAATTTAGATCGAAGAATAAGGTGTTAAATACATTTTATAAATGAAATAAAATGATATAAAAAGACTCAATATTATATATGTATTTATATATAAAATATATATACAATACACGAACACTTGTTTTGAACGATTAATAGTGGTTAGTTCGTTTAAACGAGTAAAACAAAATAATATTAGGCTTTTAAATAGAGAAAATATAAATTTATAACTCTTTCTAAAATTTTATATTTATGGATAATTTATTTTGAAAGTAACGGGGGTTTGGTTCGATAAACGAGTTTACAAACTATTATTTGCTTCTAAAATAATTATTATGTAATAAAATACAATAGATTTACAAAAGAAGAAAAAAAAACAAAACCGGGTCAGGGGGGATCGAACCAGCTCCCTGGCTGGTTTCTAAGTTCTAACTTATCACGCACCAGCCAGTGCTTCAACTTGTATAAGAAATGAATCCGCAATATATGTACCTATACTGTAATTGATTCCCAAACCCTTAGAACCCTAAATCATAAATCCCCAAATTGAACATCGATTGCCCTCTGTCACACGAAATTGACAGAGGGCTATTAATACTCATATAAAACCGATCATTAACCATACAACCTTTACCTGAATCGGAGTCGAATTGAGTGGAATAGAGAACTAGGGTTCCGGTTATTAACTTGAACTTTGTTTTGGTCTGGACGGCTTTAATTAGTAAGATTTCGTTAGGGTTTAGTGTCGTGATGTTGTAAGGAGTCGGTGGTGTAATTAATTGCATTCTAGTCGTGCTTATATAGCGATTTAAGATCAAGAAAGCTGCGGTTCAAGAGTTAATGATTTAGCTGTCAATTCGTTATTGTTTTCTATATTTAGATTGTCGGTGCAACTTGTATAAGGTAAAAGAGCGATTTTGTAAAGTCAAATCCGTTGATTAGGCCGAGTTTTGTGAAACAAGAAAAAAGGGGGGGGGGGTCGGCTGATACGTGAAGAAGAAAGGAGAAAGGAGGGAAATAAGTTGAATATTAATTCCTATTTGGTCCCTTGTCTATAGGTGGGGGTGCAAAAGTTAATCAAAGTTGGCTAAGGGTTGTTTTTGTAAAATCTTATAACTATAATCAAATAAATAAATTAATTAATAAAAATTAAACGAGTCGGGTATTCGGGTCCGAAAAATGACGAATGTTACAGTAAAACACTAGTTACTTATATTCACAAAGTCCTTGGGTTTTCTCATTTCAAAGAGTAGTGTGTATATCAAAATAAAAGGTAAAATAACAATAAGCATGCTGCTAGCCTCCTTTTAGGGGCTGTTTGTTTACATCTGAATGGAACCATTCAGATGTAAACATCTGATTCATTCAGACTTCAGACTGTTTGGTTCTAAACAGAAAAACATCTGAATTGGTTAAAATTAGGTCTGAATCAATCAGACTTACTGTTGTTGCTGAATGTGACAGATGCTCATTCAGATCTGAATGAACCAAACAGCCCCTTAGTCTTTTAAAGATTACATTCATGGATCGCCAGGTGATAACATTACTATTCATGACCTGTTGTACTCGACTAAGTGTCTCCGCAGCTTCAATCGCAAGGAAACCAAAAATCTAGTATGCAAATGATATAAACACGTGCTAGTTGTCAAGACACATTTTCTCGTGTTTGGTCACTTTACATAAACAACTTTTAACGCAATTTAACAAATTGTGAAATAATTACTCCCCATGCTCACAATAGGGGAAACCAATGTTAGATCTACACACATGTGTTTCACTAAAGACAAAAATGTCAGCTAATTCCCAAAATGATCCAAAACAAGAGAGAGAGAAAAAAATGATCCTAAATGGGTCCACATTTCCAAACTAGCCCATGAAATATGTACTGACCAGACGCTTTGGGAAAATAAATGACTGGATTTTTAATCCAATCAAAATGTGACATGTGTAAAGGATCTGACACACCATATTTTAAAGTTAACTCACTTTTTAAAAAACTGTTTATCCAGACGGTTTTTTTATGTTTCTTGTCTGATCCGTTCAAATTATTATTAATCCTAATTTCTTCTTCATCTTCATCTTCTTCATGTTTCATCTTCATCTTCTCCGGCACCCTCAACCTCACCACCATCTGACACCACCTCACCGCCACCCGACACCACATCACCGCCACCCGCTGCTGCCGCATCACCACCGCCAACCACCAATTCCCCACCTTCGACAGCCATTTTTATGGTGTTTGTTTCAGGTAGGATATCTTTAACCATTTTTATTATTATTGTTATTATGGTGTTTGTTTCAGATAGGATATATTTTTAAGTTTTTTGGTTGGCGGTTGGCGGTGGTGATGCGGTGAGGTGGTGTTAGAAGGTGGGGAACTGGTGGTTGGCGGTGGTGATGCGGCGGCGGGGGGGGGGGGGGTGGCGGTGAGGTGGTGTCGGGTGGCGGTGTTAGACGGTGATGAGGTTGTGGGGTGCGGAGAAGAAGAAGATGAAGAAGAAGAAGAAGATGATGATGATGATGATGATGATGATGATGATGATGATGATGATGATGATGAAGAACATGAAGAAGATAAAGAAGGTGAAAATAATAATAATTTGAACGGACCAGACAAGAAACATAAAAAAACCATCTGGATAGACTGTTTTTAAAAAGTGAGTTAACTTTAAAATATGGTCGGAACAGACGAGATTTTTAAAAATCTCGTATGGTGTGTCAGATCCTTTACACATGTCACATTTTGATTGGATTAAAAATCCAGTCGTTTATTTTCCTAAAGCGTCTGGTCAGTACATATTTCATGGGTTAGTTTGGGAATGTGGACCCATTTAGGATCGTTTTTTTTTCTCTTGTTTTGGATCATTTTGGGAATTATCCCAAAAAAAATTCGTAGATGCTTTTTTCTTAAATGAGTCAATCTAAAAACAACATGAACACAACATAACATGATTTTAAACATGTCGGAGTTAAAATAAATAAATATATAAGTCATGTCCATCAATACATATTTAACTCATCAATCCTCCAGCGTTGCATCATTCTACCGCTTAACCTAAAAGAGATAACCATCCTTACAAAATGGACCTGTAAAATGTAAATCCTCATTGGTACATATTTGCCTATTTATTCTTTTTCTTCTTTTAATCTGAACTTTAAGCACACTCTTTTCATACAAATCTTATTAAGTTTTCATGGTTTAAAAAAACAAGGTATTTATCCGACTTGTTGCGTCAAACTGTTGTTGTTTAGACGTTATATGTGCCGAATGCAGTTGGCGTGTTTGCGCGTACTTAGCATCGGTGAACTGACATGAATTCGGTCAATATCAGGTTACAACAATGATGCTTAACAAAAAAAAAAAGAGATCCCATCAAAATCTAAATAGAACAAATTAATATATTAAAAAAAACTGCACGTTGCGGCGCAAAAACCGACGTGAGTTTGGTTGGTATCGACAATAATAATAAAACGACATTTGCATCATGGCTTCTATGTGAATTCGGTTGTTACTAGGTTATAGCAACAAAACAAGAAAGAGAAAAAAAATGTGAATATATAAAACAAATTAATATATATTACACAAAAAAAATTGCACTTGTTGCGATAGCAAGCCAACACGCATTGGACAATATTAATGGCAACAAAAAGAATCGCATTTTGCGAGGACAAACGGACGCAAATTTGATTAGTATCAACAAAATCGTAAACATAGAATTCTGGTAAGAAAACAAAATATCGTTTTGTGTTATCACGTGGTGTGATCAGGTATCTATAAATTAATTTGTTTTCTTATAATCAAACACAACTCGTATCTCACACGTCATGGCTATCGTGAGTTGCTTGCTTCTATTGGTGTCAACGGCCCCACCATTCACTTAAAAATTTAATCTATGGTTGAGGATCCAACCTTCGTTACGACAATAAGTCAATAAGCCACACGTGATAATGGTTATCGGGTCACACTCCAGGCGGCCGCAAAAACAGTTGACTGATTACAACTACAAATGAACAATATATTCTCATAAACATCAAGTTAAATTTCTAGTCAATTTTAATTTTGCTACATTCTAATATCCAGCCCCGGCATCTATATTGTCAACGATAAGTTTATTACGAATTTTGGCTATCGTTTATTACGATAAGTTTATTACGAATAAACTTATGAGTAAAGTGTCATTTTCGTTCTTCTGATTTGGCAAATAATGCGAATTTGGCTAAAAAGTTTATTTTTTACATATGAACCAACCACGTTTCTTAGTTCTTGTCAATTACATTCAAATCACTAACCCCGTTAAATTTAATTGTTAAGTTAGAGGTAAACATGTCTTTTCACTATTTCTTTATTATAATACTTATTTTAATTAACTGCGGTTTTCGTTTATGTGGTTTATCCAAATCTGTGAGTTTAGTCCAGTAGTTTCAAATTTGCAATTTTCTTCCATGTGATATCATTTCACTTGCAATTAAACTCGAATTTCTTAATCTCGTTAAGTCTCGTCAAAACCCGTCAGTGTGCCCTTCACGTGAGGGGCAGTTTTGTTCTTTCTTTTTTTCATTTTATCCCCAAATACACCCTAGCCCGTGAGGGGGCTTGCGAATTAGGACTGAGATTTATTTTGGGAGGAAGACGACAAAACTGGTCGTCATGTGAGGGACACTCAGATAGGGTAACGACTAGACTTCACGAGGTTAATAAATTCGAGTTTAATTGCAAAATGAAACTACAAGAACTAAAATTGTAAGCTTGAAACTATTTGACTAAAACCACATATTTGGACTAAAACCATAAGGACGAAAAACGCAGTTCACGGAAATAAGTATTATAATAAAGAATGAGTGAATAGATATGTCTACCCCTGACTTAACGATTAAATTTAACGGGTTAATGATTTGGATGTAATTGACAAGAATTGGGGAACGTGAATAGTGCATATGATATAAAATAAACTCTTTAGACTAAATTCGTATTATTTATCAAATCACAATGACAAAAATGACATTTTACTCAAAACTTATTAATGAAACAATCTCAAAATATGGATATTTGTTTTGCATGTCCATTAAATCTTTTTAAATAATGGTTTTACTCTTTCACTAAATCACAATTAATCTATTTGTCACCCTAGCCTTAACCTCATCTTTTTTAAGCATATCCAACAGAGTTAAGTGTCATTTTAGTACATGTGGTTTGTCTAATTACGTAACTTCGGTATTATTTTTGAATTTTTTGCAAATGGCTACTTCAGTTTTCTAAAACTTGCAATTTTAGTACTTTTTCCTAACTCTGTCAAGTTTTATCCGTTAAGTCAGGGGCATTTTGGTAATTTAGTTATTTTCTTTATTTTCTTTCTCCCTTTAAACAAATTCCATTCTTTATATCTTCAAAGCCTACCTATCACCCCCTCCATTTCCCTGTTGTATAGAAAAACACAAAATGATGAATAAATAAACACAAACAACCCTACCTAAAACAATTACTTAGTTTAAAAGAAAACAATGACTTCAAATCCAACCTAAAACACAATTTTTTTTTGTCTTTTGAAAGTAACAAATTAGAATCCTACACCCCCAGTTTCAATTTGTATCTAAATCGACCATTTGAAGTTGTTTGTGGCTATAACGGTGATTGTAGGTGGCGGTGGCTACTGGTGGCTAAAAGATACTCGCGTTTTCCGGTGGAGATGACGGAGATGGAGCAACATCGATGATGGAGGTGGGTGAGGACGATAGATGCAAGTGTTGGTACGGCGGACAAGAGTTGGGTGCGTTTTTCCGGCGAGCAAGAGGTGCATTTTTCCGGCGAGAAGGAATTGCGTTTTTCCGGTGAAAAAGAGGTATGTTTTCCGGCGAGTAGAAGATGGGTGCGACAGTGGTTGGAATTGTTTTTCCGGCGAGCAGGAGTTGTGATTTTTTCCTGAAAACAATTGTGTTTTTAAGGCAAGCAGAAGGGGTGGGTGTGGAAGGTAGGTGCGACAGAGATTGAGTGCGTTTTTCCGGCGAGGATGAATGGAGAAGAAAGGGCTTGATGTGGGGATTTAGAGTTTAGATTGATGTTATGAGTTGGGGATTACTTAGGGTTCCACCGATATAAGGAAGAGGGTTAAAAGAAAAGGGAAAAAATAAAGAAAATAACTAAATTACCAAAATGCCCCTGACTTAACGGATAAAACTTGACGAAGTTAGAAGAAGTACTAAAATTGCAAGTTTTAGAAAACTGAAGTAGCCATTTGCAAAAAATTCAAAAATAGTACTGAAGTTGCGTAATTAGACAAACCACAGGTACTAAATGACACTTATCTCTATAAATTTATAATAATATTTATTTCAATCTATGAAAATAATAAAGACAAATATTAAATAAATGAAATTGAGTCCTGCATAATTACCATTCCTTTGCAAATATTTGTAATTTGTAACTCTCTCTTATTTTATATAAAAAACATTATTCAAGATATCATATTATATTATTTATTTAGCTCTTGTAGTCCACAATTTTTTTTATAATTCTTGTTATTTTGATGTAAATAGTCATTCTATTAACAATGTATGATAATCTTATTTTTGTTCTCTAGTGTTTAGTTATTAAAGGTTGTATATTTTGATGAATTATATGTGTATTATACGAGTGTGAAACTATTTAAATATAAAGATAATTATAATTTATTTGAAATAGTTTTTATTCTAATTTTGTTTAGTTAACATGCTTTGACTTTTTTAAAAATAAATGAAAACTTCTCCAAGTAATTTCCGTGTATTAAATTCTTTAAACTTTACCAAATGCACGTACATATTTTTTTTTTGAACAACCAACAAAAATATATTTATTAAAAAGCTAGCAAGTCGCTAGTCCACCACTAAAATAGCAAACTTTTTAACTTTTAAAGTAATTATCATTATATTATTACAACAAAATGTCTTTATGTAATTAAACTAGAAGAGTGACATATGCCAAGCTAACAGTCCTCAATTCGCATTATTTTCACGGTGGAATCGTTAAGATTTTTTCGTATCACCCAATATCATATATATGGTCTATGGACATTATCTTCTTGTAGTCGAGGTTGTGTAATCAAGATTGTGCAATCAAGGTGTTGTAAAGTAACGTTACAAAAGCCGTTTATATACACTAATGTAATGAATAAGCGGCTTGTTTCGGTTTTTGGGTCCAACGATCTTGGTATAAAGTTCGAGTTCATGTTCATTTATTAAATTAAAAGTTTTACAAGGTTATTGAGTTCTCCTAGTATATTCAGATTTTATAATGACACTGCAATTACGTTAATTCATTTCAACATTTGATATATGATTTAACACCAATTAATGATGTGGAAAACTAAGTGAATAAATAAGATAATCAAATTGATCATGAGTTGCTTGAGATCAATTCACTAAATTACTTGGAGAACTTTTCATTTACTTTTTACAAAACAAAAAATTGGGATTCACCGGAAACCCTAACGACGTTAGTCATCTGTTAGTTAGAGAGTGCCAAAAACATCATCATCATCATCATCATCATCATCGTACTCAGTATATCCTACCAATAGCAATGCTATGGTAGGGTCTGAGGAGGGTAAGATGTAGACAGTCTTACCTCTATCCCATAGGGATAGAGAGTGCCAAAAACAAATAAGGTAAAAGTTAGGAGTGATGGATAACAAATCGAAAGTCGAAAGTATTATCAGCCAATAGATACACTTCGTTATTTATATCCTAATTTCTATTATACACTATTTGTATATACCTAACAACGTAAATATACACCTTTAGGTTTGATAAATATATATTATTTTTAAAATAACAAATTCAAAATGGAGTATAATTTTTGGATGGAAATTTTATTCTAAATATATTGTGTCTGCCGCAAAATTTTGTCATGTTCATGTGGGTTCGGGCAACACATAAAGCCGCCTATATATATGGCCATGCACCCAAAGGATTTTCCATCGCTCTTTCACTTCACTATTTGCTCATTTCTCCTCAAGGTAACCCCTTTGTTTCCCTCTCTAGAACACACGAATTACATATGAATTCAGACTCCACTATATATGTGTTTTTGTGTTTCTTGTCATATTGGGTGTCAGTCTTAATCCCAAAAGAACACAAAACATCATCATCATTAGATTTTGAGGCTTTTTATATGTGTGTTCAATATTTAAAAAAAAAAGCAAATGATTGATCTTTTTTAAATGCATAATCTCTAGCTATTGATGTCCATGTCAAGACTATTTAGAATGTGACATCAATTAAGAAAAGTTTATCTTTTGTTCAATTCCATGGTTCTTTTTATACTTGTTTATTTATTTATCATATATAGTTTGTATGACAATTTGCATATGAACAACGTCTTGCAGCCAATTGATTTTAGAATCAAGAAAATGGAAAACAAGTTTGATTCACAATCAGTGATCGAAGAATTCGAGTCTTTAACCAAAGATGCAAAAAGGGTTCAAATTGAAACATTAAAGAAAATCTTGAAAGAAAATGGTGAAGCAGAATACTTGAAAAAATGGAATCTTGATGCTAGATTTGATCCTCAAACTTATACTTCTTGTGTTCCTGTTGTCACCCACAAAGATCTTGACCCTTATATTCAAAAAATTGCGGATGGTGCTTCCTACCCCGTGCTCACCGGAAAACCCATCACCACCATCACTTTAAGGTATGAAGATTTTTCAGTTAACCGAAGATTGGATATGGCTTCGAGTTTTGTTTGATGATTTATTGTTTCTTTGTTGATGTTTGTAGCTCTGAAACTACTCAAGGAAAGCCCAAATTTGTACCTTTCAACGACGAATTGACTGAAAACACAATGCAGATTTACCGCACTTCTTTTGCTTTCAGAAACAGGTATTTTGACGAAAAAATAGGTGTTTATTTAAACTGGTTTAGGAATTGTAAATGTGTTGGAGTGTTGTAATAAATGGGTTGTATACGGACCCTTATGCAACCCACATATCTATTCGTGTAAAAAACATCAACCCAATAATGAAGAGAGTCGGTGGTTTATAATTAATGTGTAACAAACAAATGGGCATGTTGTGATAAACGATTTAACAAGTCAATAATTGGTTGAGGAGTTTACCTATAAAAGCATATTTTATGTTTTAAATTTTAACGGGTTAATGAGTTTACACAAGTATATATATTATGTTGTAATATTAATAGGTTAATGGGTCGACATGGTTAAGTAAACAAGTTAAACATGAACATGACATGTTTAACTAAATATGCTAAATATGTCCATTTTTCTATTAAACGTGACAAATGACAATCAAAAACTCTTTATATACATATCATGCTTCATGGTTAAACTTTTTCTGTTAATTGCTTTGAGTTTCATCTTTGGAAGCAAACAGTTCACAACTAAAGGCGGTCTACTTGCAGGAACCGCGACCACAAACGTATACCGAAGCACGCAATTTAAGAAAACGATGCAGGCCATGCAAACCCCGTGTTGTAGCCCAGATGAAGTTATTTTCGCACCTGATTTCCATCAGTCTTTATACTGTCATCTCTTATGTGGGCTCTTTTTCCATGACGAAATCCAAGTCATATCGTCCACATTCGCCCATAGCATCGTTCACTCATTCAGGACCTTCGAGCTGGTCTGGTCAGAACTTTGTTCAGACATCAGAACCGGTGTTCTGTCAGCTAGGATCACGCTTCAGTCGATCAGAACCGCCATGGCCGCAGTTCTGACACCGAACCCTGGTCTGGCTGATGATATTCAAAATAAGTGTTTGGGTTTAACCGACTGGAATGGGTTGATCCCAGAACTATTTCCAAACTGTAAGTACATTTATGCAATCATGACTGGGTCAATGGAGCCGTATTTGAAAAAGCTACGAGTTTATGCTGGCGGGGTACGGTTGTTAAGTGCAGATTACGGGTCGTCGGAGGGGTGGATCGGAGCAAATGTAAATCCAAATATGCCTCCAGAGAAGACATCTTTCACTGTGCTTCCTAACATTGGGTATTTTGAATTCTTACCGTTGAGAGAGATCGATGAGTCTGATTCAGTTGAGCCCAAAACTATTGGGTTAACCGACATTGAGCTCGGAGAAGAATACGAGGTTGTGGTCACTATTTTTGCAGGTTTGTATCGTTATCGGCTAGGAGATGTGGTTAAGGTTATCGGGTTCCATAACGCAACCCCGAAACTGCTGTTTGTTTGTAGAAGAAACTTGATGCTAAATATCAACCTAGATAAAAACACTGAAAAAGATTTACAGTTATCGGTTGAAACAGCTGCAAAACTTTTAGTCGATGAGAAACTCGAAGTCGTTGACTTCACGAGCCTTGTTAACTTGACCACTGATCCGGGCCATTATGTGATCTTTTGGGAAGTGAGTGGACACGCAAGTGACGTTGTTTTGAAAGAGTGTTGTAATTGTTTGGACAAGTCGTTTGTTGATGCGGGCTATGTGAGCTCGCGAAAAGTCAATGCAATCGGGCCTCTAGAACTCCGGGTTCTAAAGAGGGGTACATTTCAAAAGATTATAGATTATTATGTTGGGTTAGGATCCGCGCTAAACCAATTCAAGACACTACGTTGTGTGGGACCAAGTAACCAGAAAGTGTTAGAGATCCTTTGCAACAATGTTGTTAAGAGTTATGTTAGTAATACTTTCGATTAAGATAGTTTGTCGTTTTCATGGTTTGGTTTGTTTTGATTTAATGAGAAATTAAAATAATGTACTTGAATTGGTAATATGTATGTCATTTTTATCTTTGATAGTTACTTTTTATCTTGTTTTTAAATTAATATAAAATGTGATTTTTTTTTTAATTTTTCATGTTTATACATAGTGTATACTTTGTTTCATACAATAGTGTATACTTTGTTTCATACAAATACAAATTAATGTCTTTTATATATGTTTCATGTTTATGTGGATATTTTACTTTTTATGAACATCATGGAGACATTTTTTAGTCTTACATGCGCACTAACATTCTTGGTTGAATACATGTTTCTAATGTAAAGCTTGGTAAACTCGGTCGAGTACCTAGCAAGTATTTGTCACTTGGTAATTTTTAAAGCGTTTTTTTGAATTTTAAACAGGTTGTTTAGTAATCTCAAGAGGTCGTTATCTGCAGAGGCGAATCTATGGTATAGGTGTGGGGCTTAGCCGTACCATGTGAAAAAAAAATATTTTGTTATATATATAATAAAATTACGATCGACCCTTGTAAAATTTCGTCATCAACCCCTTTACAATATTGTAAAGTAGAGAAGAAAAAAAGATTGATTTAAAAAACCGACAAGAATTATAATTGCGGATTTTTGTAACAATTAAGCAATGTTGTTGAGACCGGACCGGACCGGACCGGCCGGTCGAACCGGTTCGACCAGGATTCGGCCCACTGACCGGTCCGGTTCACACAGTTCGCTCGGCTGCCAGAGAACCGGCCGGTCCGAACCGGTTCGGCCGGTTGGACCGGAAACCGGACCGCTTGAACCGGTTTTGTATGAAAAAAATATTTTTTTAAAAAAAAATCGTTTTTTAAGCTTGACCCGTCATTTTTTGACCAAATTTGTTCGGCCGGTTCGACCGGTTAAACCGGTGAACCGGGAGGCTGTCCGGTTCGATGTCCGGCCCGGTTATGAAAACATTGCAATTAAGTGGGGAAGATGAACCAGATGTCTACTATTTTGTTTTTTATGTAGGTTAGCATAGTTATAAAAATATAGGTTACTTAATTTACAAGTACTGCTGATTTTTTTTCCTTGTCATTTTAAAGAAAGATGTGAAAAAATTAATAAAATACTTCATACTTTTTAATAATAGAAAAAAAGAGAGTGCTAGTTTTGATTACTTCTTTTTAGTTATCAATGAAAGTATTTATTCTTTCTGCTTTATTATCCTACTCAATAAATTTTAAAATTAGTTAAAAGTTAATATACGTTAAAAAAGTAAACGTATATATAATGAGTTTTTCGTTAAGAGTTTGTCTTCATAAGTATACACCCAAACGATATCAATAGTCATTAATTACATAGTCTTTTATGTGATTTGAATCTAATTCAGGCTCAACATCAATTTAAATTTAACGTGTCGTTTTTTTGATTTCAATATACTATTATTCAACTTTATAATTTTATGTATTTATATAATACGTATTTTATCCATTTTTAAATGTATTATGAATACTATTTTGTGCATAACCTGTATATATTTTTATTAAGTGACGTGCAAACTTTATTCATATTATAGAGCATATGTAAGTTAGTGTATTTTTGCAACTCGGTCTCATGACAATGTCATCTAGGTCAGTCTGGCGATTGATGAAATTTTTTTATGTGTGTTATCAATAATAGTTATTATGGTTATCAACACCTAAAATAGATTTGGCTTCTTCTCCAAGTTTTCAAATCCCTATATAATATTCTATTGTATCTCATTGTATTATACACACCATATTAATGAAATCTTCATCTTTCTCCATACATCTCTTTCTCATATATTTGGCGGCTATTAAGCTTGTTTCATAATACGTTATCAGCACGAATTGCTTTTGAAGACGGGTTGCATAATCATAAGGTTGATCAGAGTTTGTAAAACTAAATACTGTACAAGTAAGTTTTATTTCAATCACGATAATAATATAGCATGGTATATATCTTATACATGTGTGTATATGCTAGTATCTTGTTTGTTTTTTGCTTTAGCATAGGAATCTGTAAACGAAATTGGATGCATAAGAACTAGTAATTTAATTCCCTATGTTATATTAAATTCTTAAGAAAAGAAAATAGGAAATTGATGGTTTTGTTACAGATTATAGTTACGAAAATATTTATATACTTCTAAATTTAATTAATGTTTTATCATAAATATCAAAATACTTATAGAACGAGACTTCTTTACAAATTAAATAGATTCATAGTGATTTTTTTCTAAAAATTCCTAAAAGGGAAATACAATTTATTTTAAAATCTTCTAAATAAACTATTTCATAATAAACAAGGGAATTGATTAAATATTATTATCTCACATCACTTAGTTAGATTAAGAGCATTATGTTCTGAGTGAGGTTTACAATTGGTTACAATTTGTTTGGATATATGTTTATTTGCATTAAAATGTGTTGTTAGGATTTTTTATTTTTTTGGCATATATAAATTTAACTATATTTATTAAAAGCAGACGAAATTTATTTGATTCTTTTGATGATTCACCTGTATAAATAAATGAAGTTATATAGTATATAAGGTTATAACTTTTGAGTAATATTTTTATAATTAATATATGAGATGTATAAGATTTAATAACATGATTGTCTGTATCATTATATCAAAATAAGTAAATTAGATTCTTATTCTGGTACAACTTAAATGAAACAAAAGTTCTAATATATATCTCAATTTGTTATATAGACTTGCATTCAGTTATTCTTTTGGATTTTAAACTGAATTATCTTGAGATATATTTCTAGGTTATCTTTTAAGGTTTTATCACTCAATATTCTATTTGTTGTTTATTAACCCATATAATACGTTTTAAGTATTCGTTATATAAATATTCAAAGAACTAATAGTTTGTGTTATTGACTTACTGTTGTTATGATTTACATATATATATATATTCGATCATAATTTTGTGTAGATAAATTATAATTTTAAGTTTATCTTCTTGATTCTTGAAAAGTACATTTGAAAATGCCACGATAGTATTACACGAACTTGGATATATGTATTTTTAATGGCATTATATTAACTTGAGTAATCATAGTACGAGATACCATGAAGTTGTGGAATGTATAGATAAATCATTTATGGTTTAACGAGATTTATAAAAACATGATAACTATGGTTTTAATATTAATTATGTTATCAATATTAGTTTGTACTTTCTTAATTTATAAACGGCAGTAGAGTGAACAGTTTTACATGAACTTGCTACTATATTTTTTGTTTGAATAAGTTATTTTATAACTGCTTCGACTTTATTTAATAATTGGGTTGACATTATATGTACATTGTATTCTATACGTTATTATTTGTTTGTATAGATAGTATTGAAGTGAATAACATGAGCATAGTTGTATTTTATTATCTCTTTAGTGGTAAAGTATAAATATGCTTAGATCTAACACCTGAAGAGAGACGTCTGCGCATAAACCAACTGGATCTACAGGACCCACCATGCTCAGAGACGTGACGTCCTTACGCGCAGTACGCAAGCTGTTCCCGCAGGAAATGCCTCCCAATGGTGAAGTACTCCGCCTGTTCCCGCAGCTGCGGATACAAGCCATCAGGGAAGGCCACCCGCGCAGCAAGGCTACACGCACAAGGCACTTAGCTCTCAATAATTCAGTAGTCACCTGAAGGAATGAGCAAAGCCGGGAACAATCCCGCACAAAGGCGGGAGGGGGAATACTCCCGCCCAAATGAGCCAGTCCGTACGATACTGGAAGATCTTTTGTACTGTACCTGACGAGGTATGGGCAAAAGATCTGACCAGAGATACGACAGCCCATTGACAACAGTATGGCGAGCAGCATGCTCTTGTACTATATGTCACTATTAGCCGCTACCTACTCACCAACTCCTGTCATACCACGTGCATAGCCTGCAGTTGGTGGAAAAGGAATAGTACACAGCAGGCCTGGTCATTGTCAGCCGCTACCTACCCACCAACTGCCAGCATGGCACGTGCGTAGGCCACAGTTGGTAGAACAGGAATACTATTCAGCCGGCTATACCCTCTTGGAAACCTACCTTCGGCTATAAATACCCCAAATGGTATGATCATCTCATCTTATCTTGTATCTTATATCATATACCTGATATCTGCTCTAGCAATCTCTTAATATACATTTATATTCAAGAGCAATCTAGTCTGATTCTCACGCCGGAGGGTGGTCACAAGGAGGAACCCCCCCCCTTCTCAGTGACGAGCTTACGGTGTCTGTTTTGCAGGTTATCAGAAGAACCATCTTTGCCGGATCTAACCCCTCGTGGGAAACATCTATTTAACCCCCAGATTATCTGTAATCTGCCCGGGGTCGATTAGTGTTTCTTCATTGGCGCCATTCGTGCATAAAAGCTAGAACTTCATTTCTTTTCAGTTTTTTCAAACTTCTGGAAAGATGGTTAGAGAAACTCCGGTAACCACAACCCCAGCTACTCAGGGGGATACCGGCGACTACACAGTTTTTACGAACACTACCCCGGTTACCCAAGCCAGGGCAAGTGCAGTAAATTTTACGAACACTACCCCAGTTACCCAAGCTGAGGCAAGTGCAGTAAATAATCGCTCACTGGGATTCACCGATACCCAGTTAGAGAGACAACGAACGAGGCTCCCCCGCCAAACACTCGATGAAGTTAAAGCGTGGGCGGAAGCACGTCAAAAAGAATTCCAAGCCGAGTTGGATGAACGCTTACGTTCACTCCAACAGCCTGAGGAATTCGAAGAGTACTGGGACAATGATGTAACACCCCGACCAAAGGCGGATTATACATCGGTGCGCCACATATTGTTTCATTACTCGTGACACTATTGGGTGTCAATATTTAATAAATACATTCATTCGCGCACGCGCAAAGTAAAAGTAAGATAACATAAATCATCATAAATCAATATATTATAAATCATAATATTCGAACAGCAATAACTTGTCTTGATACATTTTAATCTAGGTCCAAAAGTAAAAACGTCCTATGTGTCCACAAGCTCCGGAACAGCTACTGCAAACCTGAACATGTATTAAAATAAACGTCAAACACTTGCGCGTTGGTGAGAAATCAAGTTTAATACAATACATAGATAACAATAAATCTGCGCGCAACACGTGTATGTCTGGTGTTTAACAAGGGTGCAATCAGATTGTGATCAAGCCTAGATAGATCATAGCTCATAGTTCATAGTTCAATCCGTGCTCCCAATTGAGCACAAAAACGAGAAAACATCTGTGCAAGTGTAAACAAAGAAAACCGTAAACGATAGGTCTCCCGTGTTCATCTAATGGATCCATGAAAACTGCGGAATAGGCCGAACAAAGCGGTTAATGATACACACATACAAATAAACAGCCAAGTAAACGTCCTCAACACATGGGATACTGCGCGACTAAAGCTCATAAACAAGTTTAAGACTCTAAGTTTGTATGAACACATGAACATCCCAAAACATTAAAAGCAAAAAGGGATTAGGTACGAGATTACTCACTTGATAAACGATGCGGTGTAAGATAAAGCAAGAACCAACTTTAAACAAGCACAAGTTAACCTATAATTAAAGATTATTGTTTTAACGATCTGTTTTAAGTCTTGATTATAAGTTAGCATAATTAATAAGTAAATTATTATATATAATATATATATATTACCGGAAGAGCAGGACAGAACAGGGAGGAAGACGGAGGCAGAGAGGGAGGCGGCAGAGAGAGCAAGGAGAACAGGAGAGATTAAGTGTTTTGTGTGTGTAGTGTTAGGAAAAATAATACTATTATTTATAGAGAAAGCCTAGGGAACACAATCCCTAGAAAAGGGGAAAAAGATCTCAAAAAGCAAAAGATTCCAAAAGCAAAAGATATCAAAAGATATGGCAGCAGGGAAAAAGAGAAAAAGCTGACAGGGAACAGTAAAAAGGCATGGGCAGGTCAGATAAAGGTACTGGTCAGGCATGGAAAAAGCAGATCTCAAAAGATAATGTCAGTCACTTTTTCTGCCAACCAATGGGGTTGGTGCGCATGCTGCGCCGAAAGTAACTTTTCAAACATAAAGCAGATTAGGTCAACAGCACAAAAGATAAGACAACACAAAAGCAAACGGCTAGATTAAACAGAAGAAAACTCAAAGGGTTTAGCGCGAGAAAGCTCGAGCGCACGCGCGAGAGCGAAGGCAGACACAGAAGGTCAAGAGAGCGCGAGCGCGAAGGCAGACATAACCAACCTTAACGCGTCGCGGGAAGAACTACATTTCTAAGCGCGCCGCGAGAAGAATCACATTTCTTAGCGCGCCGCGGGAGGAACTAAAATTCCTAGCGCGCCGCGGGAAGAACTATAATTCTTCGCGCGTCGAGGGATGAACTACGATTCTTAGCGCGCTGCGAGAAGAACTACAATCCTTAGCGCGTCGCGGGAAGAACTATTGTTCTTAGCGCGCTGCGAGAAGAATTACAATTCTTAGCATGCTGCGAGAAGAGTTCGTCTCGCGTATCGCTGAAACAGGTGGTCTTCACGCAGGATTCCTTGTAAGGGGTCTGGCGCGTGGAGCTGCGCAGACAACCTTAGGCGGGAAGGAACAAAGGACAAGCAAAGAGTTAGAAGAAAAAGAGGGAAACAAGGCGTAAGGGCGGGACGGCGACAAGAGGGAAAAGAAGGCGGAAAGAGAGGAGAGGGACGGGACGGCGGAAAGAAAGAGAGAGAAAGAGGCGGGAAGGAAAATATATATTATTATTAAAAGTAAAATATAAGTATAAATAAATACTAGATCATAAAAGAAAGAGATCGGGTCAGAGAAACGGGTACCTGGGTCGGGTCGGATCGGGGCAGATGTTACAGTCTCCCCTACTTTAAGAAATTTCGTCCCGAAATTTATCTCGAAGTAGGTTGTGCAGAGAACAGGTGCGGGTACTTGATCTTCATTTGATCTTCCCTTTCCCATGTAAGCTCGGCTCCGCGCTTGGACTCCCAGCGAACTTTCACGATAGGGATGCGACTGCGCTTGGTTTGCTTAACCTCGCGATCCATAATCTCAACAGGCTTCTCAACGAAATGCATAGATTCATCAACTTGAACTTCATCAAGTGGAATGTGAAGGTTCTCGTCAGCTAAACACTTCTTGAGATTGGATACATGGAACGTTGGATGCACATTACTGAGCGCGGGCGGCAGGTCAAGTCTGTAGGCAACTTTTCCCACACGCGCGAGAATCTTAAATGGTCCAACATATCGAGGAGCAAGCTTACCTTTCTTCCCAAAGCGAACAACACCCTTCCAGGGCGACACCTTGAGGAGAACAAGATCACCAACTTGAAATTCGAGAGGCTTCCGCCTACGATCTGCGTAACTGTTAGGACATGAAATGTCATGTGTATGTCCCCAGTTCTATCAGGATGGTTCGATATGAAAATAACGATCGTGAAACCAAGTTAACGGACTGAAAATGTCAAAAGAAACTGATTCGATCGAATCAGTGACTGATTCGATCGAACCAGGACTCATTCGATCGAATGAGATACTCATTCGATCGAATCAGTATACGATATATAAACGAAACTTAGGAAATTTCACAAGTGAGAGCACACATTACACACAGTCACGAACCTGCTACTGCCGAAAATCCTCTCTGCCCATCTTCGTCGTGTCGGTCTTTTCCTCCGTCCCTAGGTGTCAAACCGTCTTAGGAATCGTAACCGTGCGTTGTTGATCACCACCGAATCGCCGTGTTAGAGGATTCCGCACTCTAACACGTTGCCCCGTGAATCGTTGGGAAACCGTGTCCCGCACCGGTCAGACAAAGTGGTACCAGAGCCTTTGGTTCTAGATTCACGTTAGATTCGTGGTAAAATTCGTGTTTTTCTCGCGAAAATCGTAATTTTTGCCGGAAAATTCAGAATTTTTGGTGTTTTTGATCTTGGTGTTCGTCGTGTTCTTGTCAAAAACTGTTAAAATTGTCATACTTTGGTGTTTTGATCTTAGAATTGTGTGTTAAAAGTTCGAGTTTCGTCAAGAACGTTCCTCGCGTTCTTCGTGTTCTTCGTATTTTTGGTGGTTTTGATCCGTTTTTTGGTTGGTCTTAAGTTGTTTTTGTGTTAAAAGTCATATTTTGATCTTAAGTTGCTTCTTGATCTTCCAAGATTTGTGTTTTTGATTCAAAATTCGAAAATCCGTCAAAATCTTCTAATTTTGGAATTTCCAGATTTTCCGATCGAACGTGTCTATTTTTGGAACTCATTCGATCGAATAGCCTTCCTATTCGATCGAACAAGTTTAAACTTTGACCGAATCAGTTTTTTCCCGCCGAGAATTACTCCTAGTTCATTCGATCGAACCAGATTTGTTCGTTCGATCGAATTAGTCACCATTCGATCGAATAAGTCTTTTATTCGATCCGCCGATTCGATCTTTGTCTTATTCGACTGTCAGAACCCGTTCGATTGAACCAGAAACTCTTTCGATCGAACCTCTCAACCCATTCGATCGAATCAGATTCACTTTCGATCGAATAACTTACAGATCAGCATTTCAGAGAGACATTCGATCGAACCAGAACACATTCGATCGAATAGGTCACTCATCCGATCGAATCAAACCCATTCGATCAACAGTTCAACGTTAAAGCAAAGAAACAAAGATGGCTGCAAGTTCGAGTACCAACAAGAGGATTCAATCGATTCTCGAAAGTGATTCTGAATCGGGAAGCTCTAACAAGCCACCAAAGCTAATGACTTTAAACGATTTTACAACCTGGAAGACAAGATTTCAAATTCATATAACAGGTGTGAATCCTGGACTTTGGGAAGCTGTTCAGACAACTTGGGTGCATCCGACAAATGATGATGGTGAGACTTTGAGTTACTTTAGGCTGTCTGAAGATCAAAGGATAGCCTTTGATGCTGAGAAGAAAGCCTTCTCGTTACTGTCACAAGCACTTTCAAGCGATCTCTTCCATCAGTTTAACCAGTTTACAACAGCGTCAACTCTTTGGAACACACTGGTTGAACGATGTGAAGGATCTGACTCACTTAGAGAAATTCACGCACGGGAGCTCAAGCGTGAATTTGATTTGTTTGGTCCAGAATCGGGAGAAGACATTGAATCGTTACTGTCGAGATTCTATCATCTAATGTCAGAACTCAAGTCCTATAATGTCAAAACAACAGGGACTGAAAAGGTTAGATGTCTTGCTCAAGGACTTCCAACCAGCTGGAACACCTTCCTGACAGTAATGAGAAGAAGTCATCAGCTGGAGACGATTCTCCTGTCTGATTTTATTAAAGAAATCAGACAAGAAGAGGCTGAACTAAGAGCCTCCTCCAGAAAACCGAGATCAACTTCTGACAAATCACTCTACATGTCAAAACCTCCTATGTCAGATTCAACTGATCATGCTCCGATGAAGACCGCTTTTGTCTCCTCAACGTCAAATCAATCAAAGGGGACTGAAACGAGATCTTCCGTCCCACCATCAACTTCTGGAAACTCAAGTACTAACTCCGGACCCAAGTCAACGGAGAAAGCAACGTTGAATACTGAAGGCTTGGGAACAGTAACAGTGGAGGTTGCCAAAGAACACATGGCAACTCTAGGCACGATAATTGAGTCCTACAGTTTAATGGTGGCGGGTAAGCTAGGAAATAGTCATCTGGACAGTGATGACTATGAACAGCTTGACGAAGATGATATGGAACGCATAGACATTATGTGGGCTCTTGGCAGTGCGTTCCGAAGGGCCAGAAAGTGGACGAAGAAAACAGGTCAGGCCCTCTCAATAAACAACAAATCCAAGTTCGGCTTTGATAAAAACAAAGTAAAATGCTACAACTGTGGCGAACTTGGTCACTTTGCCAAGGAGTGTTCGAAGCCAAGAAGGGAAGGTCACCAATATCCCTTCCGAACCACTTCATCATCATCCACTCCTGCTGCAGCTGCTGCAACTGTCAACCTTGAGAGACAACTGGTCCCTCAAAATCAAACCGCAGCAAACAACGTCAACATCAACAATGAAACTGCTCTTGCAGTTCAAGGGGATGAAGGCGAGACATGGAACTTCAGCATCAACATGGCTGATGTCACAATAGTAGATGGAAACTCTGAAACCGAGTCTGTTGTTTCCTCGACCAATGAAGAATATATTGTCGATGAACCAGCTGCTGAAGTCCATGAAGAAGAACCTGAGGTTGAAGTGGTATCTTTGGAGATTAAGGAGGATCACGATAAAGAGTCAAATGTTCCTCAAATATCTCCATGTTCGACAATTCCCGCAGAGGCTGCTAAAGTTGAAGAAGTCAACGAAGTAGAGTCTAAAGCAACTTCTGCATCGTTTCTGGAAAAAGCTGGGAATCTTTGCTTTGCATTCATGGCAGAGACATCAAATGCCAAGGTAAGTTCTAACCCATCAACTCCCAAACCAGAAAATGTTAAATGTTTAAAATGTGAATTGTATGAACAAGAAATTCAATCTCTAAAAGAGAGAATTGAAGATCTCGAGGCTTACAAACAAGCAGCCTCAAGATCTTTAATGGAACTGACTGACGCGCTTGCACAGAATAAGGCTTGGAAGCAGAAAGAGTCTGCTTTTAAAGAAAAGATTGATAGCCTTAAGCGTCAGAACAAGGAACTTGAAATATGTGTTCTGAATCAACAAGATTCTATCAATTTTCACATAAAGAAGAATAATGTTTTGAAAAAAGAATTGGAAAACTTGAAAGCTGATTTTGAATCATTGAATTTCAAATTAAAAAGTTACTCAAATTCATCTTATTTATTAGAACACATCATTCCCGAGTTCCGAGGCAAAAAGGAAAAAGGCGTGGGATATAACAATGTCCCACCCCCGATCCTGAATCAATTTGCAAGCACACCAGGAGCTGTGCCGGATGATGAATCAAATGATTATATACCCGAGGACACAAACCAAATTTCTAAGTCTAAGGGAAAAGAAGTCATTGACCCGGCTCCTGAGTCCAAACAAAATGTTGTTGCCACAGACTTAGGTTCCACAACTAAGTCGGGCCCACCACCATCTAAGTCAAAGGCAACAACAACAAGAAATTCTCAGAAGAAAAAGTTTAATCCTAAATCTGAGAAAGTCTATGTGGAACATAGTACCCAGTTTGTAAAGGAGGGTAACGTTAATGAAAAACATAATTTCCCAAAACACCCTCCTAGACAAACTACACCCCAAAATATCAAATCCAGGGGGTACTATGATAACCGACAAAAACAGAGTTATTTCTCTCCACCAAGTCAAAGGGGGAGAAACTACTGTTTTTCGTGTGGAGAGGTAGGGCATATAGCAAGATTTTGCTATAAGTACACGGATCCTAAGCAGTACATATCGACTCCGGATCCGAGGTATGCCAAGTCACCTCCTAGGAGGCGACCGACCATTGACGTTCAAGGTCAAGAACGGTTTCACACACCGAGGTCGGTTTCTCCTCGGAAACCTCAGCCAACCTCACCACACCAATCCCCAAACCCCTCAGATCCAAATGTTTCCACTTCGACAAGTGAAACTCAGTCTTCAACCATCTATCTCAAACATGTTGAGAAGAAGACTGACTTTTGGAAACCAAAGAAAACTAACACTGTTGACAACAATGTCAAACCAGAAAACAGTGTTAATGAGGGTAAATGGATTGAATTGTACATTCGTGATGAAAATGGAAAACCCAAGACCGTAAAGGCTTGGGTTTCCAATGATATTTAAACCTTTTGTTTTTGTGTGCAGGTTGCTCTATATGATCCAAGATTCAACATGTGGATCATAGACTCAGGAGCTTCCAGGCACATGACTGGAAACATGAATCTCCTTTCAAGTGTCAGACAAATAAAAGGAGGTGCAGTTTCCTTTGCAGGAAATCAAGGAGGTTATATCACGGCCCAAGGAATTGTGTCTAATGGGCGAATTTCGTTTGAGAAAGTTAATTTCATCAAAGAGTTGGAGAACAACCTGTTGTCGATAAGTCAAATCTGCGACAAAGGTTTCAAAGTTATGTTTGACGACCGAGATTGCCACATCTTGGCTAAGGATTTCAACTTTCCTGAAGACAAGGTTTTAATGTCAGCTGCACGCCAGAGTGATCTCTACATTCTGGATATGGCTAAGGCAGGGTCATCGTCTCCAACGGCGACATGTTTTGTGTCCAAGGCATCCGAACGTGATACTGTCTTATGGCATAGACGGATGGGACACATAAATGTCAGGAACATGAACAAGCTTGTGCACAACAGACTAGTTGAGGGAGTTAATCTGAGAAGCTTTCGTCTCCCTGATTCGTGTGTGCAGTGCAAAGCAGGAAAGCAAATAAAAAGGTCCCACAAGTCTAAGAGTTTCCACTCGATTGATATTCCGTTGGAACTCCTTCATATGGATCTTTTTGGCCCAATAAGCGTCAAAAGTATCTCTGGGCACTCATACTGTCTAGTGGTTACTGATGAATATTCTAGATTCTCTTGGGTGTTTTTCTTGAAAGTAAAATCAGAAACGTTTGGATGTATACAACTGCTGGTTACAACTATTGAGTCTCAATACAATCTGAAGGTTCGAAGAATGCGGTCAGATAACGGTACAGAATTTAAAAATGCGAATGTTGAAAATTTCTGCAAAGAAAAAGGGATCGTTCAGGAGTTCAGTGCTCCATATGTTCCACAAATGAACGGGGTTGCTGAAAGGAAAAATCGTACGTTAATCGAGACAGCAAGAACAATGTTAGCCGACTCAGTGTTACCTGTTACGTTTTGGAGTGAGGCAATTGCCAACGCCTGTTTCACATTAAATCGGGTAGGCATTGTCAAGCGCCACGGCAAGACAAGTTTCGAGCTTCTTCAACGACGAAGGCCTAACTTAGAGCACCTGGAACCATTCGGAGCTCTTTGCACGTTACTTAAAAGGCACGTTGATAATAAGTTCGAGGAGAAGATTATCAAGGGTTATTTTCTGGGTTACAGCGTACCTCTCAAAAGGGTCTTCAACAGAACAACAAAATTAGTTGAAGAATGGTACCATGTCGATGTTCAACGCTACACAGAACCAGCCAAGGGGACAGGAGAAGACTGGTTGTTTGATTATGACAAATTGTTCAAGTCTTTCAATCTGTATGAGATTGCTATTCAAATGATGTATGAGGCGCAAAATGCACCTCCTGATGAATCTTTGCAATCTTCAACTCATCCTGGTCCGTCATCATCTTCCTCCACAGAGTCTAGCGATCAAGTTCAAGAATCTTCCGAATCTGAATCTGAAGATGAATCTCCAGCAGATGATGTACAATCGGCACCAACTCAGGTTACTTCACAACCTTCATCGTCAAATCAAGAAGTGCCGAATGCAGATCAGCCTCTAACGTCTACTTCAGAGGCACCACAATCCGCTCCAGTTCCTCAGCCGAACTTAACTAACTTGGAACAAAATGTTGTCGTTCCTGACAATCCGGTTGTTAGGACTGAACGTGATCATCCACAAGACAACATTATAGGGGACATTCAACAGGGTGTCAAAACTCGTCGACAGCTGAATTTTGGTCTCTACACAGAAATGATGGAGTCAGGATCAGTTGCTCTTAATGCCCATGAATGCTTCTTAGCACAAGAAGAACCACACAGCACCACCGATGCGCTGAAAGATCCCAACTGGGTCTCAGCCATGCAAGAGGAATTATTGCAGTTTAAAAGACTTGGTGTGTGGAAGCTGGTGGATCTCCCCAAAGGACAGAAGAAAATTGGCACTAAGTGGGTACTAAAATGTAAACGTGACGATCGTGGAGTGATTGTTCGCAACAAAGCCCGCCTGGTGGTCCAAGGGTTTAGGCAAATCGAAGGCCTAGACTACAATGAGGTATATGCTCCGGTTGCTCGTTTGGAGGCAATCCGGATGTTCTTGGGGTATGCATCTTTCAAGAAATTCAAAGTATATCAAATGGACGTCAAGAGTGCCTTTTTGTACGGTCACATCGAAGAGACCGTATATGTGGCACAACCTCCAGGTTTTGAAGACCCATATCACAAGGACAAAGCCTATCTGCTCAACAAGGCTTTGTACGGTCTTCACCAAGCCCCGAGAGCTTGGTATAAAGAACTATCCAAACACCTTCTGAACAACGGGTTTAGAAGGGGAACCATTGACTGCACGCTATTCTCAAAAGAAAAAGAAGGAGATCTAATTATGGTACAAGTGTACGTGGACGACATCATCTTCGGGTCCACGAATAAAACACTTTGTAAGGAGTTCGAACAAGTGATGAAAGAAAAATTTGAAATGAGCTCCATGGGTGAGATGAAGTTCTTCTTAGGACTTCAAGTTGATCAAAAAGATTCCGGTATCTTCATTCACCAGACAAAATACGTCAATGACATCTTGAAACGGTTTGAGATGTTGAGTTCTTCTTCACAGGGAACTCCTTTAGAGGTTAATCACGGGATTAATCCTGACGAGAAGGGTGAATTGATCAATCCAACTCACTATAGAGGGATCATCGGATCTCTAATGTACCTGACTGCTTCTCGGCCAGACATAATGTTTGCTACGTGTCTCTGTGCACGTTACCAGTCAAAGCCGAAGGTCTCCCATCTGATTGCAGTCAAAAGAATTTTGCGTTATCTGAAGGGTACTCCAGATTGGGGTCTTTGGTATCCTTATGATGACAACTTCGATCTTCATGCGTATAGTGATTCGGATTATGGTGGTTGTAAACTCGATTACAAATCAACAACAGCAGGATGTCAGTTCTTTGGAAGTCGTTTAGTAACGTGGCAATGCAAAAAGCAGACGTCAGTCTCCACTTCAACAGCTGAGGCGGAATATATTGCGGCTGCCAGTTGCTGTTCTCAAGTTATTTGGATTCAGCAACAAATGCGTGACTACGGTATTGAATGTTCTACTACTCCCATATATATTGATAATTCTGCTGCAATTTCAATTACCAAAAATCCGGTCCATTTTAGCAAAACGAAGCACATCGAAATTCGATATCACTTCCTTCGTGACTGCTACGAAAAGAAGTTAATCGATGTGATAAAAATCCCCACTCAGGAACAACGCGCTGATCTCTTCACTAAAGCATTTGATAAACCACAGTTTTTATATTTACTAGAGATCAACGGCGTTAAACGTATATCAGAAGATGTTCCTGAAGATATCATTTAAATTGTTTTCATTTTTTCTTTTCTTAAAAATTTAAAAAAAAAATCCAAAAAGATTTTGTTTTTTTTTATAAATTCTAGGGGGAGAAAGGTTTCAAGAAAAACCAAAAATTTTCAAAATTTTGAGAAGTTGATCTTGTTACAAGAAAGGTGATAGTACACAGACGCTATCATACTGAGACATCAAAAAGATTTGTTATTTCTGTACAGCTTATTTTCATTTTTCTTATATTAAATTTTTATACATCACTATCGCTTAAAATTATGTCGGTTACCTCAGTTTGATGGACACATTTTCGGATGTGTTTTGGTCCTTACTTCTACTAGTAGATTATGAGGATAGCCATTAACCAGATGACTGAAAGTGATCGGGGCGGGTTTTGATGGGTTTTTTATTCTTTCGCTGAAAAATAGTCGGTTATACTTAGTTAGAAGGACACATACTCGTATGTGGTCGGTCCAGTTGATCCATTGGATCTTCAGGATAGCCGTTTACCTGAAGACTTTGACTTGATCGGGGCGAAATAATTTAAACGTTATTTTTTTTAAAAAAAGGACATTCATATATATTCAGAAAATGAGAAATTGATCCAACCTTGGAAAATGATAGATACACTGATTCTGTGAGCTTAACTAGTGAAGTTATTAGGCTTAAAAGGCTTTAGAACGGTCATTGTGTGTCATGGTAGCTTTTTATGGTGCGTAAAAGTAGATGTGATACAAACTAAATCTACTCGATTTTACGTGGAAACTCCTTAAGAGTTTTGTATGTCTTCATATATATCTTTCCGAATGATAGGCAGAAAAGCGATTACCCAGTCATACACGAGCCCATAAGTGTTCTGATTCCTGTAAAGATAGTGTGTGAAGAAACTGCAGTGATCCAGATTCGGGACTTGCAATTGTTTACTACTCTGAAGTCTATGTAACATTCAAAAAAAAAAAAAAAAAAAAAAAAAAAAAAAAAAATTTTACCTTATGAGTGATTGAAACATTCTAGAGTTAACAATGTCAAGACTTCTCAATCATGGAGTAAGAAAGAAAACGGGAAGCAGATGAAGACACTTACAACCTTAATCAGACACTATGGGTCAAGGTCAATTCGGGGTGACTTGGGGAAAGCCAAATACGCTTTGAGAATAGATAGGAGGCATCATAATCTCTGAGTTGTTACCCACTTAAATTTTGAGACATAATTGAACCTAACTCGTATCACAGAAACGATGAAAACCATTTTAAGTTATTTACATGCTCACAACCTGTTTCTTTATGTCATAATACAGCTAAACACGGATCTGTGTGACAGTCACGTAATTAGTATGATTCCTGTTCGGATCTTTCTCACAAAAAGAATATTCATTATGTCTTGTTTAACTTCGTATATTCTGTTAAAAAAAAAAAAAAAAAAAAAAAAAAAATTCCCGAAAAGTCTCAGTAGATAGTCATATACGTCTGTATGATTTCTTATTATAGATCCTTCTCAACCAAAAATAATGTGTTTTAAATTTTTGTACAGTTGTTTATTTCAGTTTGAATATTATAAAAAAAAAAAAAACATACAAAAAGATTTTTATTCTGAATTAATTTTTTTTAATTTTATTCTGTTTTTTTTTAATGAGAAATCATCGTGACAGGTAGTCTGATCCCTGTCTGTTCCTACTAAATGTTTATCCAGTGTGTAGGAATGAAAGAAAACTTCATGCAGGTTGCTAAATGTTCATCTGTGCAACAGGCTGTGCATGAAAGAAAGAATGAAGTGACAAGAAAACCCAAAGATGTTTGAGCCTGATATTTTTCCATTTGTTACTAATGTATTATGATCTATATGTTCTGTAGGAACGAAGCTCTCAGGATTGGAAAATGTCTAAGAAAACTAACCAAGTGTCAAAAGTTTATGTTTTCGTGCAGGTTCAAAGGCATCACGATCGATGGACGGGAAATAAGAAATTTAAAAAATTTATTTTTCAAATGTTTTCCCTCATTCGATCGAATAGGTTGCTATTCGAATGAATAACTCGATCGAATGGACAGTTTCGATCGAATCAGTGTGTGAGAGAATGCGAACAGTTGTGAAGAGACTCATTCGATCGAATAGAATCTCATTCGATCGAATGATCCAAACGAACAAGTCCATTCGATCGAATAAGTCCAAAAACAGTATAAATATTCAAACTTATTCGATCGGACAGAATTATTCGAAAAATATTACGGATTTTCTCTCTCAAATTTGTTTTTCTCAAACCCTCTTTTTGATCCGATCACTTTATTCAGTTTTTCACGTAGATTACAAAAATGTAAGTTTTACTTGTTTTTAACCGTGTTTTGATCGGGTTTTTGGTCGTTTTGGTTTTCCGGGTTCGGGTGTTCTTCATTTCTGGGCTTCTGCTTGAATGAGTCGAATCAGTCTATTCGATCGAACGAGTTCCTTATTCGATCGAATGTGACTTATTCGATTAGTAGTTCGATCGAATCAGAAGTAAATGATAAGATCTATCTCATTCGATTGTCTGTTATCGAACCAGATCTCATTCGATCGAATGAATAGCTCACCCGATCGAATGTGTTGCTCGTTCGATCGAACTAGTCCAGAAAATTTGAAAATTTTAAACGCATTCAGTCGTTTCGATATCTGTTCGTTCTAACACGTTTAAGTTTACAGATTCAATGGCTGAAGTTGCAGAAGTGGTTGCTCCATTCAAAACGTCTATCAAGCACAATATCGTGGCTTTCCTGGACGAAAAGTCTAGCCACGGGAAGGATTTTGCAACAGTTATCAAATTTCTGAAGAGGTCAAGGATTTCTGGACCTATCTCGAGGATCGTTGAGCCTATAATGTCAATTCAACAAGAGTTCTGGAGGAATGCCACGCACGACAAAACAGTCGTGCCGTCGGTTATTCGCTCCACGGTCAGAGGGCATGCCATCGTAATATCTGCCCAGGTAATCCGAGAAGTCTGCGGCTTTGTAGACTTAGAATCAGACCCTACATCATTACATCCTGCGACAACTAGAGGATGTTTCGCAAGAATGAAGTATGACGGCGATCTCAATGCCGGTCTGCTTCACAAAGCCAACCTGTGCCCCGAATTCAAGTATCTGGCACACGTGGTGATGCATTGCTTGGGGCCTCAACGAACTAGCTTTGACAAGCTGAGGGAAAGCATGCAGTTCACCGTAGCTGCTCTAGTGATGAACCGCCCCTACAACTTCTCTCAAATGACGTTTGGTCATATGGTGGAAAACATCACGTTGAAACAAGGGAAGAGCGAGAAGTTTCTTCAGTACCCGAGGTTCGTTCAGATGATAGTTGATACTCAAGCACCGGGTCTACTGAAAGAAAATGAAGGTGATGTGGTGAAACTGGACCACATGAAGAATGAGACTCTCAACCGTCTCAAATCCTACAAAGAACGTCCCACCAGGCCACCACTCAAACGATGCTTCGGGCATATAGTCAATCCGTCCTACAGGGCCCCTCCGAAGAGGAAGTGGAGAAATGCTGCCAGTGATTCAGACGTCGAGAATTTACCGTATCAGGAATCCAGCGACGATTCTGACACTGAGGAGGTGGCGGTCCCGAAAGACACAAGGACAGAAGCTGAAAAACAGGCTGATTGGTATTTAAATGTTGAGGATCTGGAGGCTGGTGAAGAAGTTAGAGCCGAGAAACAACCGGCTGAGATAGATGCGACTGAAGAAAGGCCTGCAAAGAGGCAGAAGAAGAAGGTTACAAGAAAGTATCGGAGTTTATTTTCCGATCAACCACGTCCTTCAATGGTACCATCAGTTGGGACTTCTGCTGCCCCTCCTGCTCAACCAGCACAGCCACCAACACCGCAGTCAGCACCACAACCTACTCCTCAACCTCAACCGGAAATGTCTATACCTCAAAAGGTTGCATCTGAAATTGCTGATCTTCACAAGGCTATGATGAAGATGTTATTGTTCAAGACAGAGCAAGAAGAACAGAATCGACTCAGAGATGAGCAGATTGCTAAACTTCAAGCTGAGAACGAAATGCTCAGGCTTGAAAACAGTCAGCTAAATGCTACTGTCGCTGAACAAGGATCTTCGATCAACAAGCTGAAAGAGTCAAATCTAAGCCTTGAAGCAAAAGTGACCGAGCTGAAAGGAGATGTTCTTCGTCTGGAAGGTCCAACCAATGTCGATGTGGACACAGACGAACTGGACTCTTCTGATGATGGAGGTGAAGGTGATGCTGATCCGTTTAATGTCCAACCGCTGCAATCAAAAACAGCAGCGGAATATTTCACGTTTTTACTGGACAATCCATATGAGCAGCAAAACTTCGCAAGTGGAGACTTGGAAGAAGGTGAAATTTCACACAATTTCACAGAAGAAGAACTGGAACAAATGTTTGAGCTATACAATGAAGAAACAGGCAAGTATCTGGCTTTGCCTTCAACAGAACAAACATCTTCTTCGGCTGCTACACCTGACTCAACATCATCTACGGCCGCTGATCCCTCTCAATTTGATGAAGTTGAAATGGAAGACTTGACACAGGAAGAATATCCAGAATACTACACGTCTCAAACTGACAATCTTCCTAACTCTGCAAGTTTCTTCCAAAATGTAACAGAGGAGGAAATACAGAAGAAGGCTGACAAAAGGTCAAACACAATGAAACATCCTTCTGAAGCAGATCAAGCCGAATTCGTTGAGAAAACAGAAGAATGCAAGAAAGCTTTCAACGCTATTCTTGAGAAGATAAGGTCCAGACGACAAGCAAAGCCGACCATTCCTCACACAACGTCTTATAAGATGAAGGGTCGTAGAACTTCAGGAGAGATTATTGCTTGGGCGTGTCTGAAGGATCTTAATTGCATTGCTATCAAGAGAGAAAAAGGGGTTGAGTACTTTCAACGTATCACTGACTTGAAGACTCTTCCTACTTATGATCTAAACCGTCTGAACTATCTTGATATGCTTTACGCCAGTTCATCTCCATTTGCCACGTACTATCAGAGTGTATTGCGAAAGGAATACAACTCAAAATGGAAGATGATCACTCCACAGAGGCCAAAGAGATATACAAGTAAAAAGGAGATCGATCCGATCACCAACAGGCCAATGATTATCTTGAAGTACATGCCACCACTCACGATGAAGAAGATTCCTCTAAGAAAGATGAAGCAGGACTTCTACAAAGCATTCAGGCATTGGTACTATGATGGAAGACTGCATGAAGCAGTTATCGTGCTCAACGACAATGGAAATTGGAGCACAATTCGCATATTTGATCCTATGTGGCTCACAAACTTGTCACGGGAGGATGTCTATACACTATACAAGACAGAGATTCTTTATGCCCCCGAAGACAGAGAGCAAGCATTAACGTATAGAAATGTCATTAGGATTTGCTTTGCCTATGACATACATGCAGGATCAAACTGGAAAGAGCAACAGAAGAAGTATGCACAAGAAACTGAAGCTTAATTGTCATGTTTATTTTGTTTCTTGTTGTAATTCAAGGTTTAATCTTCTGATTGTAATTGTTCTTGAGTTGAATGTAATTTGTTTTGGAACATTGTGATAGATTGTGCTTAAATGTTTATCTAAAATTCCAATTGACAGCTTCTCAGGATATGCGGAACCTATGGTAAGTCTGACTGACTGAACCATTTGATCTTGAGAGAACTTCATGAAGAAAGGAGTTCGTGGATGCAACGTGCGCACCACTAGCTTTGAGAAAAGAGAGAGTGAGATAACTCCAAGGGGGAGTTACGATCGAGCAAGAGAACTCGATTGATTATAAGTAAATAGAACTGGATCCAAGGGGGAGTTTGTTAGGACATGAAATGTCATGTGTATGTCCCCAGTTCTATCAGGATGGTTCGATATGAAAATAACGATCGTGAAACCAAGTTAACGGACTGAAAATGTCAAAAGAAACTGATTCGATCGAATCAGTGACTGATTCGATCGAACCAGGACTCATTCGATCGAATGAGATACTCATTCGATCGAATCAGTATACGATATATAAACGAAACTTAGGAAATTTCACAAGTGAGAGCACACATTACACACAGTCACGAACCTGCTACTGCCGAAAATCCTCTCTGCCCATCTTCGTCGTGTCGGTCTTTTCCTCCGTCCCTAGGTGTCAAACCGTCTTAGGAATCGTAACCGTGCGTTGTTGATCACCACCGAATCGCCGTGTTAGAGGATTCCGCACTCTAACACGTTGCCCCGTGAATCGTTGGGAAACCGTGTCCCGCACCGGTCCGACAGTAACTCTTCTGTCGGCTTCTGGCAGTCAGCAGATGATCACGGATCTTGGCGATTTTATCGGTTGTCTCTTGAACAAGTTCGGGTCCTGTGATTTGAGTTTCACCCACTTCGCTCCAACAGATCAGGGAGCGGCACTTACGACCGTAAAGTGCTTCAAATGGGGCCATACCGATACTGGAATGATAGCTGTTATTATAAGAGAACTCGATCAAAGGCAGGTGCGAATCCCAATTACCTCCAAAATCAAGAACACAAGATCGGAGCATATCCTCAAGAGTTTGAATAGTTCGCTCAGACTGACCGTCAGTCTGGGGATGATATGCCGTACTCATGTCCAAGCGAGTTCCTAGCGCAGATTGGAGAGATTTCCAAAAGCGAGATATAAAACGGCCATCGCGATCGGATATGATGCTCAAAGGAGTACCATGGCGGCAGACAATTTCCTTGACATAAAGCTGCGCGAGTTGCTCAACACGGTAGTTTTCACGAATGGGCAGAAAGTGAGCAGACTTAGTCAAACGATCCACTATTACCCAAATGCTATCATGTTTGCTTGCTGTCAAAGGTAACTTGGTAATAAAGTCCATCGCTACACATTCCCATTTCCACGTAGGAATTTCTGGTTGTTCGAGCAAACCAGATGGGCGTTGGTGTTCAGCTTTCACTTTAGAACAAGTCAGACATCTAGCTACGAACACAGCAATATCCTTCTTCATACCGGGCCACCAATAAGTAATGCGCAAATCCTTGTACATCTTATCAGCGCCAGGATGAATAGAATACCGAGATTTGTGCGCTTCACTCAGGATATCAGCGCGAAGATTCTCATCAAAGGGAATCCAGATGCGATTAAGATAGCAGAGAATTCCACTCAGATTAGGCACAAAATGCGCTTCCGCGCCACACGCTAACTCGGCGCGAAGGTTACCATTACTGATGGATGCGCGCTGCGCGTCACGAATACGCGATTCAAGGTTGCTTTGGATCGGCGCGAAGTGAAGCTGGGTGCGCGGCAAGATACAGTTAAGCTGGCAGGGTTTTCGGCTGAGCGCATCGGCTACCACGTTAGCCTTACCAGGATGATACCGAATCTCACAATCGTAATCGCTGATGAGTTCGTTCCATCGGCGTTGCCTCATGTTGAGTTCCTTTTGATCAAAGATATGCTGAAGGCTTTTATGGTCGGTGTAGAGGATGCACTTAGTACCATAAAGGTAGTGTCTCCAGATCTTCAAGGCGAATACAACTGCACCAAGTTCGAGGTCGTGAGTTGTATAATTCTTTTTAAGAACCTTAAGTTGCCTTGATGCGTAAGCGATAACCTTGCCTCGTTGCATAAGAACACAACCGAGACCTTGGTTGGAGGCATCGCAGTACACGACAAAATCATCATTACCCTCAGGTAGCGCAAGAACAGGAGCTTCACACAACAATCGCTTGAGCGATAGAAAGGCTTCTTCTTGCCTCGAGCCCCAAATATACGGTTTACCTTTGTGCGTTAGAGCTGTTAAAGGCAAAGCGATTTTCGAGAAGTTCGAAATGAAACGCTGGTAATAACCAGCTAAGCCCAGAAAGGAACGGATCTCAGAAGGAGAGGATGGCGTAATCCAGTTCTTGATTGCTTCAATTTTGGATGGGTCGACATGAATACCCATTTTGTTAACAACATGACCAAGAAACTGTACTTCATCAGACCAGAATTCACACTTGGAAAGCTTAGCATAGAGTTGCTCAGCTCTAAGCTTTTGCAATACCAATCGGAGATGTTGCTCATGCTCGGCCTTGGTCTTAGAATACACCAGAACATCATCGATAAACACAATCACGAATTTATCCAAGAAAGGCCTACACACCCGATTCATTAGATCCATGAAAACGGCGGGTGCGTTGGTTAAACCGAAGGACATGACCAAGAATTCAAAATGGCCATAACGAGTTCGAAAAGCAGTCTTCGGAACATCTTCATCGCGGATGCGCAACTGGTGATAGCCAGAGCGGAGATCAATCTTGGAGAAACAAGAGGCACCTTGGAGTTGATCAAAGAGGTCGTCAATACGCGGTAAGGGATACCGGTTTTTAATGGTGAGTTTGTTCAACTCGCGGTAATCGATACACATGCGAAACGATCCATCTTTCTTTTTAACGAACAACACCGGAGCACCCCAGGGCGAAGAGCTAGGGCGGATGAATCCTTTAGCAGTCAACTCTTGAAGTTGGCTTGCCAATTCTTGCATCTCAGCGGGCGCAAGACGGTAAGGAGATTTAGCTACGGGGGAAGCACCAGGGACAAGATCAATACGGAACTCGACTTCACGAGCGGGAGGGATACCAGGAAGATCATCAGGAAAAACTTCAGGGAAATCACGCACAACGGGGATATCGCGAAGCTTCTTTTCTTCAGCAGGTTTGACCACATGGGCTAAAAATGCAATACGCTTCTTCCGCATGAGTCTTTGGGCTTCGGCGCAAGACATAAGCTTAAGACCACTGGAGGGTTTTTCGCCGTAGATGTGAAGATCACCATTTTCTCGAGGAATGCGAATCAACTTCTTGGCGCAAATAACTTCGGCGCGATTATGCGAAAGCCAATCCATACCAATGATAACATCAAAACTTCCAAGAGGCATGGGGATGAGGTCGATTAGAAAATCGTTTTCGTTAAGGTTAAGCGTGCAATCTTTAATCACCGAGTTAATTAAAACAGTTTCGCCATTAGCCAATTCAACTGAAAAATCTTCTTTTAAATCGCTGCGCGGTCGCGCAAGCTTCTGCTCGAAGGCGCGAGAGATAAAACTTCGATCGGCGCCAGTATCAAAAAGTACAGAAGCATAAAATTCGTTAAGCAAAAATGTACCATTAACTACGTCATTATTCGCTTGCGCTTGGTGCGCGGTTATGTTAAAAGCTCGTCCACGCGTCACTTGGTTCGAAATCTGGTTCACCGGATTCGCTTGTGTAATCTGAACTTGTAGTCTTGGGCACGCGTTCCGGAAATGACTGGGATCACCGCAGTTAAAGCACGATCTGGGTCGTGGGTTTTGGTAGGTTGGTTGTGGATTCTGCGGGTAGACTGGTGGTGTTGGCGCAATTGGGTTGGCGAGAGGGACTCTACAGTATTCAGCAGAGTGACCAACGCGGCCACATCGGTTACATTGTCGACACGGGGTTTGGGTTGGGTGGTGAAGTCTACAGGTTGGGCAAAAGGGTTGATTTCCTGTGTAAGGTTTCTTAGTTGGCGGGGCAGGGAGTGCTGGATTGGTTAAGGCATAGTTGTGGGCTACAGGAGGTGTTGGGTAGGCTGACAGTGGGTTAGGCGCGTAAACTGGATGTTGGTAGGTGGGTTGCTGGACTATGGGCGGGTTGGTAAGCGCATAGGCCTTGCGCCTGCGCTTGAGGTTATTACGGTTTGAGGGTTCAGGTTTGGTTTCTGTTGGTTCAGGGGCAGTCTTGGTGAGTTTGGTCTTTTCTGTTCCCCGCAGGAACAGGGTTCCTGCTCTGACATGGTTGTCGCTGAGCACAGCGGCCAACTCGATGGCGTCAGAGAGGGTTACTGGGTTTCTGGCCCATACAGAATCTTGAATTTCCATGGGGAGACCCCCAAGGAATTTCTCTATGGCTCGGCGGGAAGGGGTAACAAGGTGAGGGACAAGCAGGCTTAGTTCATGGAAACGCGTCGCGTACTCGCGCGCTTCGCCACTGTACTGCTTAAGATTCCAAAATTCTTCCTTCAGGCGCTTAACTTCGTTGGGAGGGCAGAATTCTCGCGTCAGAATCTCCTTAAATTCCTCCCAGAGCATGCTAGAAGCAGTTTCTGCGCCACGCGCATGAGCTACTCCATTCCACCATGTAAGCGCTCTAGATTCCAGGACACTGGAAGCATATAGGGTTCGTCTGTCTGAGGGGCATTGGGTGTGGAGGAAAGTGTTTTCAATCTTCTCGAGCCATTGGAGCATCACGGTGGCTCCTTCAAGCCCTGTGAACTTTGGAGGGTTACCCGCGTTAAAGGACTTAATGTTATAACTGGAGGTATTGTTTTGGCTCAAGGCTTGGGCTATCGCGGCGGCCATTTCCTGGGAACGTTGCTGTCTACGCATGCGCGAGGCTTCTCTACTCTGAAATCGGCGAGATAGCGGAGGCATTCTATAAAAATTTTAATTTTAGTTAATATCTTAGTTTTATCGCAAAGTATAACCTCGAAAAGCTTGGTTTCACGGAGTCAGTTACTGTCAAAAGTTAAAGTAAAATAAATGACCCTAAATGCAGACTTAATAAAGGTAGCAAATTCGAATCAAGAATCGACAATTCATGTATCACCATGACTTTCCGAATTCCCAATTTAAAATATACGAGTAAACGAGTATTGGAGATTGACGATTCATGTATCACCATGACTTTTCAATCTTCAATATAAAATATACAAGAAAATGAGTATTGGAGGTTGACAATTCATGTATCACCATGACTTTTCAAGTCTCCATCCTCAGAACATAATCGTAAATGGAAATTGAAAATCAACTATTCATGTATCACCATGACTTTTCGGATTTTCAAATCCCAACAAACGAATATGCAAGAAAAATCAATAAAAATCGAAATTCAGCAAAAGTCGAAATATCGCGAAATAAATCATAAAATCATATACTGCGCAAGCGCGAGCATACTTATAAATAACGAGTAATTAACAATAAGCGCGCAAACATGAGATTTCTCTCATGCGCGAGAAGGGACTCTTAGGTATTCTAGGCCGTTACGTCTAACCACCTATCCTAAAGTCAACGAGCTCTGATACCAATCTGTAACACCCCGACCAAAGGCGGATTATACATCGGGGCGCCACATATTGTTTCATTACTCGTGACACTATTGGGTGTCAATATTTAATAAATACATTCATTCGCGCACGCGCAAAGTAAAAGTAAGATAACATAAATCATCATAAATCAATATATTATAAATCATAATATTCGAACAGCAATAACTTGTCTTGATACATTTTAATCTAGGTCCAAAAGTAAAAACGTCCTATGTGTCCACAAGCTCCGGAACAGCTACTGCAAACCTGAACATGTGTTAAAATAAACGTCAAACACTTGCGTGTTGGTGAGAAATCAAGTTTAATACAATACATAGATAACAATAAATCTGCGCGCAACACGTGTATGTCTGGTGTTTAACAAGGGTGCAATCAGATTGTGATCAAGCCTAGATAGATCATAGCTCATAGTTCATAGTTCAATCCGTGCTCCCAATTGAGCACAAAAACGAGAAAACATCTGTGCAAGTGTAAACAAAGAAAACCGTAAACGATAGGTCTCCCGTGTTCATCTAATGGATCCATGAAAACTGCGGAATAGGCCGAACAAAGCGGTTAATGATACACACATACAAATAAACAGCCAAGTAAACGTCCTCAACACATGGGATACTGCGCGACTAAAGCTCATAAACAAGTTTAAGACTCTAAGTTTGTATGAACACATGAACATCCCAAAACATTAAAAGCAAAAAGGGATTAGGTACGAGATTACTCACTTGATAAACGATGCGGTGTAAGATAAAACAAGAACCAACTTTAAACAAGCACAAGTTAACCTATAATTAAAGATTATTGTTTTAACGATCTGTTTTAAGTCTTGATTATAAGTTAGCATAATTAATAAGTAAATTATTATATATAATATATATATATTACCGGAAGAGCAGGACAGAACAGGGAGGAAGACGGAGGCAGAGAGGGAGGCGGCAGAGAGAGCAAGGAGAACAGGAGAGATTAAGTGTTTTGTGTGTGTAGTGTTAGGAAAAATAATACTATTATTTATAGAGAAACCCTAGGGAACACAATCCCTAGAAAAGGGGAAAAAGATCTCAAAAAGCAAAAGATTCCAAAAGCAAAAGATATCAAAAGATATGGCAGCAGGGAAAAAGAGAAAAAGCTGACAGGGAACAGTAAAAAGGCATGGGCAGGTCAGATAAAGGTACTGGTCAGGCATGGAAAAAGCAGATCTCAAAAGATAATGTCAGTCACTTTTTCTGCCAACCAATGGGGTTGGTGCGCATGCTGCGCCGAAAGTAACTTTTCAGACATAAAGCAGATTAGGTCAACAACACAAAAGATAAGACAACACAAAAGCAAACGGCTAGATTAAACAGAAGAAAACTCAAAGGGTTTAGCGCGAGAAAGCTCGAGCGCACGCGCGAGAGCGAAGGCAGACACAGAAGGTCAAGAGAGCGCGAGCGCGAAGGCAGATAGAACCAACCTTAACGCGTCGCGTGAAGAACTACATTTCTAAGCGCGCCGCGGGAAGAATCACATTTCTTAGCGCGCCGCGGGAGGAACTAAAATTCCTAGCGCGCCGCGGGAAGAACTATAATTCTTCGCGCGTCGAGGGATGAACTACGATTCTTAGCGCGCTGCGAGAAGAACTACAATCCTTAGCGCGTCGCGGGAAGAACTACCGTTCTTAGCGCGCTGCGAGAAGAATTACAATTCTTAGCGCGCTGCGAGAAGAGTTCGTCTCGCGTATCGCTGAAACAGGTGGTCTTCACGCAGGATTCCTTGTAAGGGGTCTGGCGCGTGGAGCTGCGCAGACAACCTTAGGCGGGAAGGAACAAAGGACAAGCAAAGAGTTAGAAGAAAAAGAGGGAAACAAGGCGTAAGGGCGGGACGGCGACAAGAGGGAAAAGAAGGCGGAAAGAGAGGAGAGGGACGGGACGGCGGAAAGAAAGAGAGAGAAAGAGGCGGGAAGGAAAATATATATTATTATTAAAAGTAAAATATAAGTATAAATAAATACTAGATCATAAAAGAAAGAGATCGGGTCAGAGAAACGGGTACCTGGGTCGGGTCGGATCGGGGCAGATGTTACAAATGATTCGGAGGAATCCGATAGTGACGCAAACCCTCGTCATAGGGCGAAAGGGAAGCGTAAGGAAACGGATTCCCAACCGAGAAGGCGTTTTGGAGAAACCTTCAAACCAAAAAACGCAGGTGGAAACCCACGTGACTTCTCCAAAACATTTACGCCAACTGCTGCAAAGGCGGGAACGTCCAAATTTGCAAGGGACATTGCGGAAGCAATCGTCCCGAAAAGTGCCAAACAGATGTCCAACATCGGCACTTACGATGGTATATCTGATCCAGACGATCATTTGAACAGGTTCATAGCGGGGGCAACCGTCAGTAGTTGGACGGAACCTACGTGGTGTTACATGTTCCAAATGACGCTTGTTGGGGCAGCTAGAGCGTGGTTCGATCGTCTACCGGTCCACCACATCTATGATTGGGAAGACTTCCAGCAAAAATTTAGCCAACACTTCAGCCAACAAAGAAAGTATACCGAAGAGCAATGGACAATCCTCAAATGCATTCGAGAGGAAGATGAATCTTTGCCAGACTTCATCACTCGCTTCAACTCAAAGAAGCTAAGTCTGGGTAATATTAGCGAAGATCTTGTTCGCGCTGCTTTCATCCAGGGCACAAACGACCCAGAGCTCATCCACACCTTAACGGGTAAAGATGGGATGCCATCCACATGGGATGCCATCATGACAGCAGCTAAACGCTTTGCGGAAACGGAGAAGCAACTGGGTAGAGATCTCCCCCAGAGCACAAACCTCTACACCCAGAAAACAAGAGAAGACAACGTCCTTACCGCCCGACTAAACAAAAAGCGGAAGCTAGGCATTTGGCAGTCAAGGGTAAACTTTGACACCTCATCCGGCTTGCAACATCGGTTAGGCGGAAGGGATAACGTACAGTCGAACCAGAACTCCAGATGGACGCCACTCACCAAAAGCGTCACCGAGATATTCGCCACTGAGGAGCTCCCATGGCCAAAGGCTCCAATAATCCGACATCGTCACAATGCTGATCGGAGCAAATACTGTGACTTTCACAGGACAAAATGCCACAACACTGAAGAATGCACAGACGTAAAGGACATCGTCGAAGCATTTGTCAGAGATGGGACGCTCGCACACCTCGTGGCGTAACGTACGCTGAGCAGGCTGATGCGTGTAGAACCCCAGCTGGGGAAAACACGAATAAAATTACAGCTTCAATGACGGAGACTACATACTGCGTAAACAACGAGATCCCGAACCAGGTGCATATCGGCTCGATGGCACTCCCATCCCAACAACATGGAAGGGAGATCAATTACACAGTTTGCATGCAGATCAATTCCAAATTTGTAAAGAAAAGGCCCAGAGCCACTTCTAATGGAAATGATTCTCCTTAGAACGTCGACGCTGATGATTTTACATTTATACTTATGAACTTTCCACACGAATATGCCGGTTTTCACCGCATAATTACGGGGAAAGTCGTTGCGTGGGGAAGGCGGCAAAACCCGCATAAACCCAAAAAACGGCAAACCTTCACGCAGGTCAGTTAAAGGTAAAGTTCAGTCATCCCACTAAATGAAAGTGCCGGTCTATCCGCACGAATCATGATATAGGAAACTGAACACAACCTATTAACAACCGCGCGTCGAACGGTTAATTTATTCAACACTGATGCCGGTACTCACCGCATAATTATGTAGAAAGTCGTTGCGTGGGGAAGGCGGCAAAACCCGCATAAACCCAAAAAACGGTAAACCTTCACGCAGGTCATTCATAGGTAACCTTTGGTCATCCCACTAAATGAAAGTGCCGGTCCTAACCGCACAAATCATGAGAGGAAACCGAACCTATTGACAACCGCGCGTTGAGCGGTTAACTTATTCAAAATACTTTAGAAAATTTCGAACAAAAGGATGAGGAAAACCTCCACGCAGGTCAGATATAGGTAAAGTTTAGCCATCCTACTAAGTGCAAGTGACGGTCTTACCCGCACAATCACGAACGAGGAAACAAAACTTCAACCTATTATCTACCACGTTCAAAGGTTAACTTATTCTAAACACTTAGAAAATTTCAAAGGAAAAGATGAGGAAAACTTCCACGCAGGTCAGATATAGGTAAAGTTTAGCCATCCTACTAAATGCAAGTGACGGTCTTATCCGCACAATCATGAAAGAGGACGCAAAACTTTAACTTATTATCTACCACGTTGAAAAGTTAAATTATCTAAGTACTAAAGAAATTGCTAAGTTAAATCAGAATATGCGTGAAATAAACAAGGCAAGGGATTGGCAAATAATCTTTATTCCATCGAAATTCAATTATTACAAAGATTGCTGGGTGCATACCCGCATACAAAAGAAGCTATACAAAAATAAAAATCTACTCTAATGGTGGAAAGGGATCTTCAAGATCAAGCCTCAGGACCACTACCACTTGGACCCGCACCATCACTAGAGTGTGGCGGTTCAAGGAAAGCTTTAAGGATAGCTAGCCCATCATCAGCAGCGGCAACTTCGTTTACCTTCTCCACCACCGGATGCGGGAAGGCGGCATACTGATTCACTGCTTGGTCATAAACAGCTTCAGTATCCACATCATACAAAGGGAAGTTGGAAGGCGGGATGCCTTTCTCAACAAACCCTAGACCAAGCAGGAAGCCGGCCTTTTCCCCATCCTCATGAGAAGCGTTGAGGGCTGCGCTCATAGCATCGTCATAAGACGTATCCGTGAAGACCCGATGCACAACCTACAAAAAGAAAAAAATACAAGTATAAAACCTTTTCTATTCACAAAGAAGCGTAAAGACATTATGAGGTTAAGCTTACCTGAGACAACGCTTCTCGAATAAGCCATTCCTTAGCAACCAGAGCTTCTTGGAGGGCGGCTTGAGTTTGGTTACGGGCGTGTTCGGCTTCACTTTTGTTGTGGTTGGCAAGCAACACTTCTTTAGCCGCAGCCTCTTCAACGCCCTTTAGCTTCCGCTCAGTCTGGTCAAGCACCCCCCTCTGGTCCAGGATCTCTTGGAGCTTCTTCGCGTCTTCCATCGCCAAGGCATCATGAGCCTGTTGGAGCGCCTCTAGTTTAGCTTTAAGTTCCTCATTCTCGAGGCGTAGAGGCTCAGCAACAGCTTCAGCCTTGGTGGCCCTTTCAGTTGCGTTCCGAGCAGTTTCCTTAGCCAGCCGAAGCTGTTTGTTAACAGCTTGGGCAGCCTTGGAACGGGCCTCGAGACGGGCCTGAACTTCAACTTCAAGGGCCTTGAACGCCTTCTCCTTCTCCGCAGCAGCCGCGGAGAGCCTCCTATTCTCCTCCCGGACAGCCCGCGCCTGAGCTACTTCTTGGATACGAGCTGCTTTTAACTTGTCGTTTTCACGACAAAGCAGCTCGACGCGCGGCTGCATCCGGGCCAGGAGAACCCGAAGCTCATTGGTTAGCCTACCCTCCTGGTAGCTAGCCATGGCTTCCCCCAACGCACCACTGGGAGCTGCGTGACGAGCCCACTCCACGCACTCCACAGGGGTGCTAAGGGTTGTTCCTCGGCGGATGTTCCATCGTGGAACATACACTTCATTGGAATCCGACACTGCAAAAAACAAAAAGCAGTTAGGAAAAGATGATATATAAAAAAAAAAAAAAAGGTCAAAAGAACCCTACGCACCTGTAGGGTCAACAACAGGCCGATAGCCGCCAAACCCATCACCTGAACCCAAGGGAAATCCGTCCAAGAGATCAGGTAGATGGGAAGGAGGTAGAGGTTGGCGAGAAGCCCCATGCATACCTGAAGGATCGGCCGTCGTTGCCGATGACGGAGGAGGCATGGTGAAGGCCGCCGCGGTAGTAGAAACCAACGGAGGTGAACTCACTGTAGGTGAACTCACAACCGTGGTCGCCGCTGCGGAGTCCGTAGAAAAAGTAACCGCCGGCTCAGTGAAAGATGCGGTAAATATGGCACTGACAGCCGGCGGTGATGTCATCACAGCTGGAACAGTTGGCTCAACGGAGTGAGCAACTGAACCAGCGGAAGCAGGCGCAGCCGCCTGGGTCGTCGCCTCAGGTAGGCTGACCAAGCCTACCGTCATGGGTCCGGAGGTACTCCTCCCTGCTTCACCCTGGAATGCGGTAGCATCCACGCCTGCACAAAGAAGATAAGTATTAATGATGAAAAGCTATGAAGTTAAAAATAAAGTTTGTACTTACGGGTTTTCTTGAGCCTGAAAGTGCGGACAGGCGGGGATGAACCCGATGGAGCCGGCCTCTTCACGCCGCTCACCGTTGTCATCCTGGGCTCTCCGGAGGTGACAGTCGTCGCAGCCTCCGGAGCAGTGGTCTTATCACCACCGGGGTTCCCCGCCACCTCCTCGCTCTCGGTCTCTGAATCAGACCGAGGCACCGGATCGGCAGTGGAGGCCACCTTCGCCTTCCCCTTCCCGCCGGCAGCCTTCTTCTTCCGCACCAACGGAGGACCATCTGCGGATTCCTCATCAGAACATAAGATTAGAGGAATTCCAGCAGAGGTTTCAGCATTGAGGGGTCGAGGGTTGAATAACGCCTTACCTGGCCGCCTGGCGCTCAGGATCTCGTGGCCTGGCGGGTAGACCTCCACGAACCGATCCGCCGTCTGTTCAAGGATGGGCAACTCGTTCTCATCTAGAGCACGAGTACCCATCCGGGCGGGACCATCAGCCTCCCGCGGATATAGGAGCGACTGCAAGTAGTTCCCCTCTGAAAAAAAAAAAGAAAACAGTTAGAAGACAAACCTATATAAACAAAGTAAACAGAGCATACCGTAAGGAACAGAGTTCAAACCGTATTCGAGGACGATCGGGATCTTTTGCGCATCCGCATCCTTCCACACCCGGCTCATCCCGAGCATCACCATCCCGGACTCCGCAAAGCGGTAAACCGGAGATTGGACTCGGGATATCTTTGAGAACCATTCCGCCTCCTGGTAGTTGGAGGCGTGAAGGCTGGGGAGTGCTTGCCCATTCTTGAACTTCATGGCAAGGGGGATGGCGCGAGCGGAGATAAAAAAGAACTCCCGCTTCCATGAACGAAGACTGCGCTCGGTTGCGCAAATCTTCAAACCCTTGATCCGGGTTATCAGAGTATACCACCCCTGGATGCATCTCCAAGAGTAGAAGGTCATCAGGCGGTCGACGAAGGGCTCAACGCCCAGAATCCGGCACACCCACTCGAAGTGGCGAATCTTCGCGATCGCCATCGGGTGCACCTCGGTCAGGTGTACACCGTGCCTCTCTAGGACACGGTACACAAACTTTGTCAAAGGGAACCTAAGATTCCCATAGACAAAGAATGAGACATATACCCCGATCTTGCCTCTGGGGGCATCATACACCGTCTGATGAGGTTCAGGAAACTCAGGCTCGAGAGACTCGAGCATGAACTTCCTGACGATGTACTGATATAAATCGACAGGCAGAGCACACTGGCACTCGCCAGCAGTACTCTTGTCATCCTTGTCGGACGTGGATGACGGGTGCTCGGCGTACACCCCAGCCTCCTGGGCTGTAGCCTCAAGATCGTGAACAGAAGACATCTTGCAGGTATGAAAAAGAGAACGATTTCAAGAGAATGCTCGACTGAAAAGGAGAGTATTCGCCGGAAATCGTTTTGAAGATGAAGAGAAAAGTGAAAGTGTGGATTACAAAAGACCCTCTCCCCCTTTATATACTAATCGCAATTAATGCGATGAATTTAATGCGGAAGAGAGAGAAATCGCAGGTGCAATGAAACTATGACACGTGGCAAAATGCAAGCTGGCAACAGCTGTTGAAAGGACGCGTGCCAGTAATTTCGCGGCCACGCGCCCGAAAATTCGCGCCCACGCGCCTGAAAAAGCGCCTGGAATGACCATATACTGTCACGTCGCCATAACTTCCTGCACGTCCTGACACAGTCAGAAGAAACCGTCGGACGACGTTTCAATAGTTTGGACTGTTCTTATCCTTTCACCAACTCTTCGAATTTCAAAATTTCAAAAAGATTCAAAAGCGGGAAAATACCCCTTACCTTGGCAACCAAGTAACTGTAAGACAGGTGCGGGTACAGTGTTAAGGCAAAACCCTTCACATACTTAGCACCTGCAAGGAATTGAAGCCAAGAATTCCTCGGCAACCAAGTAACTATAAGACGGGTGCGGGTACAGTGTTAAGGCAAAACCCTACACATACTTAGCACCCGCAGGGAATTGACGCCAGGAATACCTTGGAAGTAAAGTAACCGTAAGACGAGTGCGGGTACAGTGTTAAGGCAAGACCCTTCACATACCTAGCGCTCCGCAGGGAATTGAAACCAAGAAGGATCTTCTGGGCAATGCTTGCGGAAACGGGAATAACGTCCCCGCATAGCGGGAACGTCGAGAACTACATTGTTTGAAGCTTCAAGATGGAATTGGTGGTTTTAACATAATTGATCACTATGTTCAAAACTACCAAAATCTCATGGAGAATCCACACAAGTGGGACTCAACGCTCCTGACTTGCGAGGAGGTTACAGACCTACCCGCATCATACCCAAAGATCAAGCAGGAAAGTCGGGAATTTCTGCAAGTGACATAAGGACTTCCGCGGGAAGAATCCCCATGGAAAACCTTAAAACTAAACCCTTTTCAAAACCCTTTGCTTAAGTCCAAAAGTTCACCTCACTTTATTAAACATTCATGAGAAGAACATTGGACTGGGGGGACTTGAAGAGGTAGGTCCCAGCAGAGCCCAGTTGGACCCGCAGGACTCACCTTGAAGAGAGACGTCTGCGCAGAAACCAACTGGATCTACAGGACCCACCATGCTCAGAGACGTGACGTCCTTACGCGCAGTACGCAAGCTGTTCCCGCAGGAAATGCCTCTCAATGGTGAAGTACTCCGCCTGTTCCCGCAGCTGCGGATACAAGCCATCAGGGAAGGCCACCCGCGCAGCAAGGCTACACGCACAAGGCACTTAGCTCTCAATAATTCAGTAGTCACCTGAAGGAATGAGCAAAGCCGGGAACAATCCCGCACAAAGGCGGGAGGGGGAATACTCCCGCCCAAATGAGCCAGTCCGTACGATACTGGAAGATCTTTTGTACTGTACCTGACGAGGTATGGGCAAAAGATCTGACCAGAGATACGACAGCCCATTGACAACAGTATGGCGAGCAGCATGCTCTTGTACTGTATGTCACTATTAGCCGCTACCTACTCACCAACTCCTGTCATACCACGTGCATAGCCTGCAGTTGGTGGAAAAGGAATAGTACACAGCAGGCCTGGTCATTGTCAGCCGCTGCCTACCCACCAACTGCCAGCATGGCACGTGCGTAGGCCACAGTTGGTAGAACAGGAATACTATTCAGCCGGCTATACCCTCTTGGAAACCTACCTTCGGCTATAAATACCCCAAATGGTATGATCATCTCATCGTATCTTGTATCTTATATCATATACCTGATATCTGCTCTAGCAATCTCTTAATATACATTTATATTCAAGAGCAATCTAGTCTGATTCTCACGCCGGAGGGTGGTCACAAGGAGGAACCCCCCCCCCCCCCCTTCTCAGTGACGAGCTTACGGTGTCTGTTTTGCAGGTTATCAGAAGAACCATCTTTGCCGGATCTAACCCCTCGTGGGAAACATCTATTTAACCCCCAGATTATCTGTAATCTGCCCGGGGTCGATTAGTGTTTCTTCAGTTATCTTTTAAGGTTTTATCACTCAATATTCTATTTGTTGTTTATTAACCCATATAATACGTTTTAAGTATTCGTTATATAAATATTCAAAGAACTAATAGTTTGTGTTATTGACTTACTGTTGTTATGATTTACATATATATATATATATATTCGATCATAATTTTGTGTAGATAAATTATAATTTTAAGTTTATCTTCTTGATTCTTGAAAAGTACATTTGAAAATGCCACGATAGTATTACACGAACTTGGATATATGTATTTTTAATGGCATTATATTAACTTGAGTAATCATAGTACGAGATACCATGAAGTTGTGGAATGTATAGATAAATCATTTATGGTTTAACGAGATTTATAAAAGCATGATAACTATGGTTTTAATATTAATTATGTTATCAATATTAGTTTGTACTTTCTTAATTTATAAACGGCAGTAGAGTGAACAGTTTTACATGAACTTGCTACTATATTTTTTGTTTGAATAAGTTATTTTATAACTGCTTCGACTTTATTTAATAATTGGGTTGACATTATATGTAAATTGTATTCTATACGTTATTATTTGTTTGTATAGATAGTATTGAAGTGAATAACATGAGCATAGTTGTATTTTATTATCTCTTTAGTGGTAAAGTATAAATATGCTTAGATCTAACACCTGAAATGTAATATTCCATAAATCTCATTATTGTTTACAAAGGGTCGTAAGATTTAAGACCCACATGATTTACATGACTTGGTCATATCATTATTTCTCAATTTATATTATGTGAGGAGAAAATTATATAAAAGGAAAATCGGGTAAAACATAGCTCCTGAAGAGTTTGAAGTGATTTATATTAGCATGTCCACTAAATTATTGGGAAACTATGAAAGTTGTATGTTTCAACTCCATTCCGTGAAGTGAATGTGACTAAATATTGATCGTTGCGATCATGGACATAGTTTAAAAATGTAACGATGGTTATATTAATAATGAGTTCGACCACGAGAATATGCTAATATTGAGATTGACCACCATCAGTGGCAAAAGGGTTTTGATCATATATGAGAATAAATATGAATATATAATATATAAAAGTTATATAACATGGTTGTTTGAAACGACAACAAATGGTTCTCTAGTGTATTCTATCTTGTATGAAATACATATACGATCTTAAACATGAAGTTTATTGATCATGATTATCTAATGGCATGACCGGTTAGACCAAACCGAGTCAATGATGTGAAATTTATTGAAGAACCAAAAGATTCTTCCTAATAATTATACATGTAATATTGCTCTCGAAGGGAGTTATAACCAAATGAAGGAGGGTGTGAATCCCTAAATGTCATGGAATTGAGAAAATGATATACATATCCTAAACATGATACCATTTAGTGTTTTCAAAATCGATGCATCGTCTAAATGGTTATCAATTCCACAACTTAAAGTTTGTGTGATTTGTGGCTTAGCTAATGAGATAGCAAGCACAATATTCTGGATTTTCATATTTATTTTTGGTTATAATAATGAATTTGATTCCAAGTTATTAATAATCACTGGGATAATTGTTGAACTCCATATAGATTATGTTCACAAATAATTTGCTTTTGTTGTGAGACAATTATTGAACATCTACAATTGATTTCAAAGCAAGTGATTATAAGAGCAACACATGTTTGCATTTGGGTACATGTATGTTACATACAATATCATAATTCACATCAAGCCGATAAGTTATAATAATTACTCCTCATTAAATTTGGTTTTTTGTCAGGAACCAATTATTTATCATCTAATATTTGGTGTGTGCTATATGTTAAAGATAATCCATCACAACACACAAAGATGAGACCACAAAGGAAGTTGGGAATTAATGTTGGGTATTAAATATTATCTATTATTAAATATTTAGAGCAATTAGTGAGATATATTTGTTTATGGCTCATCAATTTTCACTTTAGTGAATCAACATTCCCAACATTAGGGGGAGAAATAAAGCAGTTGGAAAACGAATGTAGTTGGAATGAATTATCATTGATCCTCTAACTAAATTATATAAACTAAAAGTTCAAAGGATAATTCATGTATAAATATTAGCGAATCAATTACCAGACGATTCACTGACCAAAAGAGTGTGTCTAGCTAAGACACCTATACGAACTGCTAATGCTCCGATTAATAAATGTCCCAGAAGGACAAACGCATATTGATAATAAATCTAATGCACGCTTGTAGCGTGGTAGATTGATCGGTTCCAAATGTAAAATTTCCTCGAAAATTGGAGCAAATAATAAAGATGGTCAAGTTAAGGTGCAGTAAAAGGTCTCTTGAAAGAGATAAGACATGATGGTTCTTGAAGAACCTTAGGTACATGAAACAAAGAGCTCTCAATATATTATAATCATGTCTACAAAGATATATGGAATCGAAATAAAGTCGACGTCGCTATATTTATATATATATGTATAGTTAACGCTTGAAATGATAATGATGAGGATCAAGATTCTAAATCTGCCTATAATAAAATGATTGGCAAATGTGGAAAGACGCAATCAAGGCAGAGTTGAATTCTCTAAATAACGGAAAGTTTGATGGACCAGCAGTCCATACAACTAAAGTTGTAAAATGTATTAGATACAAACAGGTATTTTATATAACTTATGAAAATTCATCAAGTGATATAAGGCAAAATTGATGGCACAAGAATTTTTTGCAAAGACCCATGATTAATTATGAGGAGACACATTCTCCATGGTGGAATCAATGATTTTCCGATAACTAAACAGTCTTGTAATATAAAGAGAGAATTGATATGCGTTAAATAAATATTTTTATTCAGTTGATACTGAGAGTTTACAAGAAATCTATGAAGGATTTGAATTATCAATTCATGTAAAGTAAGTTCTCGAGAACATAATGATTGTTGTGTATAGAGTCATATTTGAATACTTTACAATTATTGAATACATTGAACATAGAACTCCTGAAGAGTTTCCTAAGGTAATTGAATACTTGAAAAAGTAATTGATTGTGTGCATCAGTAAGCATACACATAGAAGAGAACGTACATGATGAGTACAATATCTCAATAAACAAAGAAATTGTACAATATGGATTTTTGATATGTGATAAAAAAATGATGTATTAATGAGCAAGTTTATGAAACAAAAATCCTTAAAAAGTGAATGCGTATGCATAATTTGTCAAGATTAAAAGAAATTCATGATGGATTGGTAAATGCATGGATTTATGCTTTTCAAGTATGGATTAAATTATTTGGATTGAATTTGATATAAATCAATAGATATTTTGATAAAGAGGGAGATAAGTTTGATATAACCATACTTTTATATCAAAATTTCACTCTTAAAAGGTCATTATAATCACAGTTTACAATGATGTACATATCATCAAGAGAAACTTATGAGTTTTTAAAGAGAAAATTCTTTTTGAAAGACCTTGACATAGTGTGATTATTGTTCGACTTATAGTTCGAGTAGATGTGTAATTATATGCTTATAAATCCATCAAAGTGCATTTAGAAAATGTTGAGACATTTTACCATGAACAAGTTTAATCATAATTTATTTAGCTTGTTAAAGGATGTCTAACGACTTTATATCATTGCATATCCGAATATGAATATTATTGGTTCGGAGATACCATAATTAAATGCATATGTGCATTATGTCGTATTGTTAGCTATATTATTATTATTATTATTATTATTATTTTCTTTATGTATATTTATCGACATGTGTCCTGCTATGAGACATCATAATGAGTTAATACATATATTACAGGTATGAAATATATGAGTTTATATGTTACTAATCCACCGAAACAAGTTTGGTTAGTCTTGTAGATACAGAGAAACACAACAGGAGCATGGATACAATTGTATATGTTTACGGATGAGGTGATAGAAGTTTTCACGTGAATATCATGCAACATTGTTCAACTTCAAGATTCGCATGTCATGAGACCAAGACGCAAATGATTGAGTACAAAAGTTACGAAGCTTTAACATAAGAATTTACTTACTATTTTAAATGATATATAAATCAGGGGGAGACAATACGCGCTGCGCTCTTTTTCCCTTAGCTATGGTTTTGTCCCATTGGGTTTTCCTAGCAAGGTTTTTAATGAGGCAGCATCCCGAAGCGTATGAAGTTGATAACCAAGGGGGAGTGTTATGAATAATAGTTATTATGGTTATCAACACCTAAAATAGATTTGGCTTCTTCTCCAAGTTTTCAAATCCCTATATAATATTCTATTATATCTCATTGTATTATACACACCATATTAATGAAATCTTCATCTTTCTCCCTACATCTCTTTCTCATATATTTGACGGCTATTAGGCTTGTTTCACAATAATGTGTTTATAATTTAATTTTTATCTTTTTATTATGTAACCCGACTCGTCCTGGACGAACCGAAATTTTTTTAATATACAACGATAGACAATTGGCCCGCTATACTTCCAACCCATGTAAAAAAAATTCCTGCGTACGTCGTTGGTTATCAGCTCCCTCACAAGTCACAAATCACCAAACTAGTATGGAAAACCCATCACAAACTAATCAGTAATACAATGGTAGTATCACCTCACGATGACAAAATTAATAAGAATGAATAAGATGTTTGGTTGTAGATTAACTATTATGTTTTTCTCTGATCGTGATCTCTTCAATTTCATGTGTATATATGAAGAAAAAATAGAGAGGTATTACTAAGATGTGTATGTGGTATTGAAAGCAATTAAAATTACCGTTTAATATACAAAAACTGCTCACCAGAAAATAAGTGGGTAAGACATCTGTTTATTAATAAGAAATTATCCTACAATCGCTTCCACCTTGGTTTTTGTGTTTGAACGTTATGCATTATCCATTTTTGTAAATACACAATGCACTTAATTTGCATAACAAAATATAATTAGATCCTTTTGTTCAGAAAAAAAAATATAAAGTCTAATAAAAAAGTTTTTTTTTTCTAAATATAATGAAATACGTTAATTAGATTTATGTATGTTAGCAGTCATCTTTGATAAAGATAATAAACGTGTAAACTTAATTATTGATACATGTTTACCGTGATGTGGTAGTGTAACAGCGGTAACAGAAATTAGAGGTGCACAAATCGGGTTTTTCAAATATCCGGGTTCGGGTATGATTAGGTATTTGTAAAAAACGGGTCGGGTTGCATAGGGTTCGGGTCGGGTATAAAACCGAATATTCTAAAACCGGGTATTTGAATACCCTATTTTCGGTATTGAAAAAACCATATTTGTTGGCTTTTTCGGGTTTTTTCTGGGTATTTTTCGGATATCGATTGGATTTTTTAGAAGTTTGCACTTTTTAAGGGTATTTTTTCGGGTATTTGAAATACCCGGTTTCGGGTATGGAACCGATTCGGGTTTTCGGATATTACCGGGTTCAAATCAGGTCCGGTTTGGGTTCGGGTTTTAGTACCGAAATGCATACCCTATCCGTACCCTACGGGTAGGTTCGGGTATTAAAAAAACCGGTTTCGGGTTTTTATTTCGGGTCAGGTTCCGGGTTCGGGTTTTTTGTGGGCCTAATTAAGGTGTCTCATCAGTATTCCATTGGTTATACACCGTCGGAAAAGAAGGCATCAGTAATGAGTTTTCTGGCAGAAGTTAACGGGGGAGTACCATTGCGCCAACAAGTTTACCAGCGATGGATTATAGAAACTCGTTTCATTTGGTAATGAGTACCAGTTTAATACTGGTACTGCATAAAGATAAACATTTTATAACGAGTACCGGTACCATACCGATACACTATACTGGTATCATACCGATACACTGTACCTGTACCATGTCCATATTTATATGACAGAATTACAGAAATTGTCCCTTATGTTTACACCAAATTTCACTCATTGTCCTTTATCTTTTAAAGTAACTTGTTCTGTCCTTTACATTTCCAAATCCAACAGTGTTTGTCCTTTGACCCAATATATATATATATATATATATATATATATATATATATATATATATATATATATATGATCATGAGAGAACTTTTTTGAAATTGAGAACCATGAGAACCATTTTGGACCACAAAAAACCCAAAAATAAAAAAAATCATAAAATAAAAAAAAAACACAAAAATGGAAAAAGTAAAAAAACCAAAATTCTTATTTTAACATCCTGGTTTCATAAAAAAATAAAAAAAAAAACTCGGTTAAGCCAAATTATATACACATATGTATAATATATACATATATGTACATTTACATGATTTTTTTATACACATGTGTATAATTTAAGATAAATGACACTGTACATATGTGTATATTACGTAACTAAAGATTAAATAAAATTATACATATGTGTATAATACGACGTTTTTTTTTGTTTTTTTTATTTTTTTTAATGAAACCGGAATGAAATATAAGAATTTTGGGTTTTTTACTTTTTTAAAATTTTTGTTATTTTTTGTTTTATGATTTTTTTAAATATTTTTTTCAAATGTATTTTTAGTGGTCCAAAATGGTTCTCAAAGTTCTCAATTTGCAAAGGGTTCTCTTATGATCCTTACCGTATATATATATATATATATATATATATATATATATATATATATATATATATATATATATAAAAGGGTTCAAATAAAAAGAAAGAGTTTTCTAGGAATGGTAAGAACTAATAGATTTTTGACATATGGCATTACAACATATGGTGAAAGAACAAATCTAGGAAACTATGTTGGTTATAATAATAAAAGAGTAATTCTAGGAAACTATGACGGTTTTTGATAATTTTAAATCTCAACCGTTGATTAACATGATCCAATGACTATGATTTATTCTTAGTTTTCCTAGGAAACTACTTGTTTTAGGATAACCCTCCCTTATATATATATATATATATATATAGGGGAGAGTTATTTTGAGAACCATGGTGAGTTTTAAGAACTTTAAGAACTCAATTTTGGACCACATATTTAATTAAATGACATGAAACATGTGGCTGAGATTAAATGTAATTAAAAAATAAAGCAGGAGAGAGAATAAGTATTTTTGATAATTACACAAGTTTAAACGTTAGTTACACATGTGTAAAAAGTCGATTCGGTGTGTAAAAAATACCGTAATTTTTGTACATCACTTACACTTACGTATTACACATGTGTAAAAAAAATTCGAAAAAAAAAATTGTTACGTTGAGTTCTTTCGAGTTCTTAAAACTCAAAGTGGTTCTCAAAAGAAATCAATCATATATATATACTGATTTTTCAAACACTTTGTTCCAGCCCTCTCTAGGTGATGGCGACGCCGCTGACTCGAGGTGGGTGGACGGAAACAAAGCGGCATCAGCGAGCAGGGGCTGCGATGGTGGTGGTGTTTTCAAACAAAGACTAAACTCGATACTCCGGCTGTTAGAGTGCGGTGGCGGCAGCTATAATAGCGAGACGAAATTCACGAATCCAGGTGGGTGGCCGGAAACACAGCGACATCAACCAATTGAGTGTTTCTTAATCAGATTTTACCTTTTTGGAGTTTGATTGCGGATATTAGAGTTTGATTTGTGAGATTAGTTATCATTAGGGTTTTATGGGGACTCAAATGATGCTTGAAGTTCAATAGCAATTAGGGGATTTAGGGTGGGGGTGGGTGTTTGCAGGTGGTGATACGGTGGTGGCAGATGGTGGAACCGATGGGGCTACGTGGTGATACGCAGACGGTACTGGAAATTACACGTCACCAAATTTATAGATATATATTTGTTTTTTTATTTGTTAAAATGTTTTTTTTTATAAAATAGTTAAATCGACTAATATGCCCTCATGTGCAAGTCACGTGACTTGATTTAACGAGTAAAACTAACGGAGTTAAGGCTAAAGGACAAACGATGATGGATTTGGAAACGTAAAGGACAAAACAAGTTACATTTAAAGATAAAGAATATTAGGTGAAATTTGATACAAACATAAATGACGATTTTTATAATTCTGACAATTTATAGTATGGTATTCGCTATCCATTTTTTTTAAGCCGGGGTACCGTTGTGGCACTGATG